>NC_057801.1:589814591-589874248 GCF_018294505.1 Triticum aestivum | reverse complement strand
CCCTCTTCCTCCTCTTTCCCCCCTTCACCTATTCCAACTAGGAAAGAAGGGAGTCCTACTCCCGGTGGGAGTAGGACTCCCCCCTTGGCGCGCCCTCCTTGGCCGGCCGCCTCCTCCCCCTGGCTCCTTTATATACGGGGGCTGGGGGCACCCCATAGACACACAAGTTGATCTACGGATCATTCCTTAGCCGTGTGCGGTGCCCCCCTCCACCATATTCCACCTCGGTCATATCGTCGCGGAGTTTAAGCGAAGCCCTGCGCCGGTGGAACATCATCATCGTCACCACGCCGTCATGCTGACGGAACTCATCCCCGAAGCTTTGCTGGATCGGAGCCCGGGGATCGTCATCGAGCTGAACGTGTGCTGAACTCGGAGGTGTCGTACGTTCGGTACTTGGATCGGTCGGATCGTGAAGACGTACGACTACATCAACCGCATTGTCATAATGCTTTCGCTTACGGTCTATGAGGGTATGTGGACAACACTCTCCCCTCTCGTTGCTATGCCATCACCATGATCTTGCGTGCACGTAGGAATTTTTTTGAAATTACTACGTTCCCCAACAGTGGCATCCGAGCCAGGTTTTATGCGTAGATGTCGTATGCACGAGTAGAACACAAGTGAGTTGTGGGCGATACAAGTCATACTGCTTACCAGCATGTCATACTTTGGTTCAGCGGTATTGCGAGATGAAGCGGCCCGGACCGACATTACGCGTACGCTTACGCGAGACTGGTTTCACCATTACGAGCACTTGTGCTTAAAGGTGGCTGGCGGGTGTCTGTCTCTCTCACTTTAGCTGAATCAAGTGTGGCTACGCCCGGTCCTTGCGAAGGTTAAAACAACACTAACTTGACGAACTATCGTTGTGGTTTTGATGCGTAGGTAAGAACGGTTCTTGCTAAGCCCGTAGCAGCCACGTAAAATTTGCAACAACAAAGTAGAGGACGTCTAACTTGTTTTTGCAGGGCATGTTGTGATGTGATATGGTCAAGACATGATGCTATATTTTATTGTATGAGATGATCATGTTTTGTAACCGAAGTTATTGGCAACTGGCAGGAGCCATATGGTTGTCGCTTTATTGTATGAAATGCAAACGCCCTGTAATTGCTTTACTTTATCTCTAAGCGGTAGAGATAGTCGTAGAAGCAATAGATGGTGTAACGACAATGATGCTATGATGGAGATCAAGGTGTCGCGCCGGTGATGATGGTGATCATGACGGTGCTTCGAAGATGGAGATCACAAGCACAAGATGATGATGGCCATATCATATCACTTATATTGATTGCATGTGATGTTTATCCTTTATGCATCTTATTTTGCTTTGATTGACAGTAGCATTTTAAGATGATATCTCACTAATAATCAAGAAGTGTTCTCCCTGAGTATGCACCGTTGCGAAAGTTCTTCGTGCTGAGACACCACGTGATGATCGGGTGTCATAGGCTCTACGTTCAAATACAACGGGTGCAAAACAGTTGCACACGCGGAATACTCAGGTCATACTTGACGAGTCTAGCATATACAGATATGGCCTCGGAACACGGAGACCGAAAGGTCGAACGTGAATCATATAGTAGATATGATCAACATAGTGATGTTCACCATTGAAACTACTCCATCTCACGTGATGATCGGACATGGTTTAGTTGATTTGGATCACGTGATCACTTAGATGACTAGAGAGATGTCTGTCTAAGTGGAGTTGTTAAGTAATATGATTAATTGAACTTAAATTTATCATGAACTTATTACCTGATAGTATTTTGCTTGTCTATGTTTATTTGTAGATAGATGGCTCGTGCTGTTATTCTGTTGAATTTTAATGCGTTCCTTGAGAAAGCAAAGTTGAAAGATGATGGTAGCAATTACACGGACTGGGTCCGTAACCTGAGGATTATCCTCATTGCTGCATAGAAAAGTTACGTCCTGGAAGCACCGCTGGGTGCCAGGCCTGCTGCTGATGCAACTGACGACGTTAAGAACGTCTGGCAGAGCAAAGCTGATGACTACTCGATAGTTCAGTGTGCCATGCTTTACGGCTTAGAACCGGGTCTTCAACGACGTTTTGAACGTCATGGAGCATATGAGATGTTCCAGGAGTTGAAGTTAATATTTCAAGCAAATGCCCGGATTGAGAGATATGAAGTCTCCAATAAGTTCTATAGCTGCAAGATGGAGGAGAATAGTTCTGTCAGTGAACATATAATCAAAATGTCTGGGTATAATAATCACTTGATTCAACTGGGAGTTAATCTTCCTGATGATAGTGTCATTGACATAATTCTTCAATCACTGCCACCAAGCTACAAGAGCTTCGTGATGAACTATAATATGCAAGGGATGAACAAGACTATTCCCGAGCTCTTCGCGATGCTAAAAGCCGCGGAGGTAGAAATCAAGAAGGAGCATCAAGTGTTGATGATTAACAAGACCACCAGTTTCAAGAAAAAGGGCAAAGGGAAGAAGAAGGGGAACTTCAAAAAGAACAGCAAGCAAGTTGCTGCTCAAGATAAGAAACCCAAGTCTGGACCTAAGCCTGAAACTGAGTGCTTCTACTGCAAGCAGACTGGACACTGGAAGCGGAATTGCCCCAAGTATTTGGCGGATAAGAAGGATGGCAAAGTGAACAAAGGTATATGTGATATACATGTTATTGATGTGTACCTCACTAATGCTCGCAGTAGCACCTGGGTATTTGATACTGGTTCTGTTGCTAATATTTGCAACACGAAACAGGGACTACGAATTAACCGAAGATTGGCTAAGGACGAGGTGACGATGCGCGTGGGAAATGGTTCCAAAGTCGATGTGATCGCGGTCGGCACGCTACCTCTACATCTACCATCGGGATTAGTTTTAGACCTAAATAAATGTTATTTGGTGCCAGCGTTGAGCATGAACATTATATCTGGATCTTGTTTGATGCGAGACGGTTATTCATTTAAATCAGAGAATAATGGTTGTTCTATTTATATGAGTAATATCTTTTATGGTCATGCACCCTTGAAAAGTGGTCTATTTTTATTGAATCTCGATAGTAGTGATACACATATTCATAGTGTTGAAACCAAAAGATGCAGAGTTGATAACGATAGTGCAACTTATTTGTGGCACTGCCGTTTAGGTCATATCGGTGTAAAGCGCATGAAGAAACTCCATACTGATGGGCTTTTGGAATCACTTGATTATGAATCACTTGGTACTTGCGAACCGTGCCTCATGGGCAAGATGACTAAAATGCCGTTCTCCGGAACTATGGAGCGAGCAACTGATTTGTTGGAAATCATACATACTGATGTTTGTGGTCCAATGAATGTTGAGGCTCGCGGCGGGTATCGTTATTTTCTCACCTTCACAGATGATTTGAGCAGATATGGGTATATCTACTTGATGAAACACAAATCTGAAACATTTGAAAAGTTCAAAGAATTTCAGAGTGAAGTGGAAAATCATCGTAACAAGAAAACAAAATTTCTACGATCTGATCGTGGAGGAGAATATTTGAGTTACGAGTTTGGTCTACACTTGAAACAATGCGGAATAGTTTCGCAACTCACGCCACCCGGAACACCACAACGAAATGGTGTGTCCGAACGTCGTAATCGTACTTTACTAGATATGGTGCGATCTATGATGTATCTTACTGATTTACCGCTATCGTTTTGGGGTTATGCTTTAGAGATGGCCGCATTCACGTTAAATAGGGCACCATCAAAATTCATTGAGACGACGCCTTATGAACTGTGGTTTGGCAAGAAACCAAAGTTGTCGTTTCTTAAAGTTTGGGGCTGCGATGCTTATGTGAAGAAACTTCAACCAGATAAGCTCGAACCCAAATCGGAGAAATGTGTCTTCATAGGATACCCAAAAGAGACTATTGGGTACACCTTCTATCACAGATCTGAGGGCAAGATTTTCGTTGCTAAAATCGGATCCTTTCTAGAGAAGGAGTTTCTCTCGAAAGAAGTGAGTGGGAGGAAAGTAGAACTTGATGAGATAACTGTATCTACTCCCTTATTGGAAAGTAGTTCATCACAAGAA
Source organism: Triticum aestivum (assembly GCF_018294505.1). Classification (NCBI taxonomy): domain Eukaryota; kingdom Viridiplantae; phylum Streptophyta; class Magnoliopsida; order Poales; family Poaceae; genus Triticum; species Triticum aestivum. The sequence continues at coordinate 589,870,195 of NC_057801.1, read as the reverse complement.
TCGGTTCCTGTGACAACTACACCAATTAGTGAGGAAACTAATGATATTGATCATGAAACTTCAGATCAAGTTTCTACTGAACCTCGTAGGTTTACCAGAGTAAGATCCGCACCAGAGTGGTACGATAATCCAATTCTGGAAGTCATGTTGTTTGACCATGATGAACCTACGAACTATGAGGAAGCGATGATGAGCCCAGATTCCGCAAAATGGCTAGAGGCCATGAAATCTGAGATGGGATCCATGTATGAAAACAAAGTATGGACTTTGGTTGACTTGCCCGATGATCGGCAAGCAATTGAGAATAAATGGATCTTTAAGAAGAAGACTGACGCTGATGGTAATGTAACTGTCTATAAAGCCCGACTTGTTGCGAAAGGTTTTCGACAAGTTCAAGGAGTTGACTACGATGAGACTTTCTCACCCGTAGCGATGCTTAAGTCTGTCCGAATCATGTTAGCTATTGCTGCATTTCATAATTATGAAATATGGCAAATGGATGTCAAAACTGCATTCTTGAATGGATTTCTGGAAGAAGAGTTGTATATGATGCAGCCAGAAGGTTTTGTAGATCCAAAAGGTGCTAACAAAGTGTGCAAGCTCCAGCGTTCCATTTATGGACTGGTGCAAGCATCTCGGAGTTGGAATAAACGCTTTGATAGTGTGATCAAAGCATATGGTTTTATACAGACTTTTGGAGAAGCCTGTATTTACAAGAAAGTGAGTGGGAGCTCTGTAGCATTTCTGATATTATATGTAGATGACATATTATTAATTGGAAATGATATAGAATTTCTGGATAGCATAAAGGGATACTTGAATAAAAGTTTTTCAATGAAAGACCTCGGTGAAGCTGCTTACATATTGGGCATCAAGATATATAGAGATAGATCAAGACGCTTAATAGGACTTTCACAAAGCACATACCTTGATAAAATTTTGACAAAGTTCAAAATGGATCAGGCAAAGAAAGGGTTCTTGCCCGTACTACAAGGTGTGAAGTTGAGTCAAACTCAATGCCCGACCACAGCAGAAGATAGAGAGAAAATGAAAGATGTTCCCTATGCTTCAGCCATAGGCTCTATCATGTATGCAATGATGTGTACCAGACCTGACGTATGCTTAGCAATAAGCTTGGCAGGAAGGTACCAAAGTAATCCAGGAATGGATCACTGGACAGCGGTCAAGAACATCCTGAAATACCTGAAAAGGACTAAGGATATGTCTCTCGTATATGGAGGTGACAAAGAGCTAGTCATAAATGGTTACGTCGATGCAAGCTTTGACACTGATCCGGACTATTCTAAATCGCAAACCGGATACGTGTTTTTATTAAATGGTGGAGCTGTAAGTTGGTGCAGTTCTAAACAAAGCGTCGTGGCGGGATCTACATGTGAAGCGGAGTACATAGCTGCTTCGGAAGCAGCAAATGAAGGAGTCTAGATGAAGGAGTTCATTTCCGATCTAGGTGTCATACCTAGTGCATCGGGACCAATGAAAATCTTCTGTGACAATACTGGTGCAATTGCCTTGGCAAAGGAATCCAGATTTCACAAGAGGACCAAGCACATCAAGAGACGCTTCAATTCCATTCGGGACCAAGTCCAAGTGGGAGACATAGAGATTTGCAAGATACATACGGATCTGAATGTTGCAGACCCGTTGACTAAGCCACTCTCACGAGCAAAACATTATCAGCACCAAGACTCCATGGGTGTTAGAATCATTACTATGTAATCTAGATTATTGACTCTAGTGCAAGTGGGAGACTGAAGGAAATATTCCCTAGAGGCAATAATAAAGTTATTATTTATTTCCTCATATCATGATAAATGTTTATTATTCATGCTAGAATTGTATTAACCGGAAACATGATACATGTGTGAATACATAGACAAACATATAGTCACTAGTATGCCTCTACTTGACTAGCTCATTAATCAAAGATGGTTATGTTTCCTAACCATAGACATGTGTTGTCATTTGATTAATGGGATCACATCATTATAAGAATGATGTGATTGACATGACCCATTCTGTTAGCCTAACACTTGATCGTTTAGTATATTGCTATTGCTTTCTTCATGCCTTATACATGTTCCTATAACTATGAGAAATATGCAACTCCCGTTTACCGGAGGAACACTTTGGGTACTACCAAATGTCACAACGTAACTGGGTGATTATAAAGGAGTACTACAGGTGTCTCCGAAGGTACATGTTGAGTTGGCGTATTTCGAGATTAGGTTTTGTCACTCCGATTGTCGGAGAGGTATCTCTGGGCCCTCTCGGTAATGCACATCTTTATAAGCCTTGCAAGCAATGTGACCAAATGAGTTGGTTACGGAATGATGCATTACGGAACGAGTAAAGAGACTTGCCGGTAACGAGATTGAACTAGGTATTGGATACCGATGATCAAATCTCGGGCAAGTAACATACCGATGACAAAGGGAACAACGTATGTTGTTATGCGGTTTGACTGATAAAGATCTCCGTAGAATATGTAGGAACCAATATGGGCATCCAGGTTCCGCTATTGGTTATTGACCGAGAATAGTTCTAGGTCATGTCTACATAGTTCTCGAACCCGTAGGGTCCGCACGCTTAACGTTACGATGACAGTTTTATTATGAGTTTATACGTTTTGATGTACCGAAGTTTGTTCGGAGTCCCAGATGTGAGCACGGACGTAACGAGGAGTCTCGAAATGGTCGAGACATAAAGATCGATATATTGGAAGCCTATATTTGGACATCGGAATCGTTCCGGGTGAAATCGGCATTTTACCGGAGCACCGGGAGGTTACCGGAACCCCCCCCGAGGGGTTATTGGGCCTACATGGGCCTCGAGGGAGAAGAGGGAAGGAGGCAGGAGGGGGCCGCGCGCCCCTCCCCTTCCTAGTCCGAATAGGACAAGGGAAGGGGGCGCCCCCCCCCCTTTCCTTCCCCTCTTCCTCCTCTTTCCCTCCTTCTCCTATTCCAACTAGGAAAGAAGGGAGTCCTACTCCCGGTGGGAGTAGGACTCCCCCCTTGGCGCGCCCTCCTTGGCCGGCCGCCTCCTCCCCCTGGCTCCTTTATATACGGGGGCGGGGGGCACCCCATAGACACACAAGTTGATCTACGGATCGTTCCTTAGCCGTGTGCGGTGCCCCCCACCATATTCCACCTTGGTCATATCGTCGCGGAGTTTAGGCGAAGCCCTGCGCCAGTGGAACATCATCATCGTCACCACGCCGTCGTGCTGACGGAACTCATCCCCGAAGCTTTGCTGGATCGGAGCCCGGGGATCATCATTGAGCTGAACGTGTGCTGAACTCGGAGGTGCCGTACGTTCGGTACTTGGATCGGTCGGATCGTGAAGACATACGACTACATCAACCGCGTTGTCATAACGCTTCCGCTTACAGTCTACGAGGGTACGTGGACAACACTCTCCCCTCTCGTTCCTATGCCATCACCATGATCTTGCGTGAACGTAGGAATTTTTTTGAAATTACTACGTTCCCCAACAGGTGCTGGTTGCAAACGTCCAACAGTGCCTGTGTGGCGGCCGGAGAGGTACAACGATGGCGGTGGAGGTGGAGAGTGCGGATGCAAAGTAAGGGGAAGAAGTGGTGGAATGGAAGAAAATTGGATCGGGAGGACGGATTTCGTGGGCCCGGGATGCCGGAGTCCAACGTGGCTGATGTCAGGATTCTCGCAACACCCCCCAGCACACACACACTTTGTCTCCACTTTGCGGGAGAAAACGCGTCCGAAGCATCGAGCGAACCGATACAAGATCACGTTGAATGATTTTGTGGTCCAAATATATGTGGACGATTTGAAAGTCGGCCTTGAAGATGACCTAATGGTTGTACCTGTAGTAAAGGAAGAAGGCGCGAGTTTTCACTCCGAAGCTTGAGACCGTATACTCGAAAAGGGCTAGCAGACCAAAGCCACCTTGTTCAATCTTGGATTCAGCATTTTAGCGCAATTTGCTCTCTAGTCCGTCCGTCACTGTCGTGACGACGCGTCGCTCGCGGACATAATGGACGAGTTAGGTGAGGCACTTAGAGCAACTCCAACGGGCCGACCCAAATGGACGGTGGTTTCGTCCGCTTTTTGTCCGTTTGGGTCGGCCAGGCGGACACGGGGGTCCGCTTCCGCATTTGGGTCGGCGCGTGTGCCCCAACGCTGGCGCGACCCATTTCGACGGCGTAAAAGAAGGAATGCATGCATATTTAACATAAAAACTAAATTAATTAAACATTAAAGCTGCTCACGAAAGCCGGCGGGAGTCCACGCGTTCACATTAGCATTTAAGAAAATTAAAAACAAACTAAAACTAGGCGCCGCGCGCTGCCCTAGGCGTCATCGTCGTCGTCCTCGGGGTTAGTGAGGTCGATGAGCGTCGGCGCCGGACCGGCCCAGCTGAACGCAGTGTTCTAGAGCGCGGCCATGTCGGGCGCGGGCTGTGTCGGTGTTGGCAGTGCCGCCGCCTGGGCCGCCGCGGCCTGGCGCGCCTCCTCCTCAGCCTCAAGCCGCTCGGCCTCGGCATCGGATTTTTTGTCCAAAAGGACCCCCTGCCGAGATGAATTGACAAAAAAGACTACCTCTGGATGAATTTGACAAAAAGGACCCCCTCAGCGGTGGCGGCAGGCGCGGTAGGCGACACGTGGCACCTGCCGCCACCGCCGGAGGCGGCAACCCAGCCAGAACGGCTTTCCCACAGTACATCGCGCCGTGACGGAACGGGCGAGGCCAGGTGGGCCACGCCGCCACCGGGCGAGGCGGCCAGCCCTGGCGCGGTCGCTGGCGGGCCAACAGCCTCTGCTGCACCCCGGGCCCCGCCAGTGGGCCTCGCCGCCACTGGCTGAGGCGGCATCCTACTGTCGCGCTGGCTGGCCGACAGCCTCTGCTGCGCGCGGGCAGAGGCGCGGGCCAGGCCACCACTGTTGCTGGCGGCATCTTTTCTTCTGCATGCGCGGGAAAACGACACTGATTCCGTGACTGACGGCGCTGATTCCGATACAAACTTCGCTCATTCCGATGATTCGAAAATTGATGCTGATAGCCTGCTTTTGCTTGTTTTGCTTGAGTCATGCGCGGCGACAGGTTCCCTGTTGCAGACTTAGCTAAGTTTGTAGGAATAAAGCTACATTTAACTCCTGAGTCTCGCAACAGGGAACCTGTCGCCGCGCATGACTCAAGCAAAACAAGCAAAAGCAGGCTATCAGCATTAATTTTCGAATCATCGGAATGAGCGAAGTTTGTATCGGAATCAACGCCGTCAGTCACGGAATCAGTGTCGCTTTCCCGCGCATGCAGAAGAAAAGATGCCGCTAGCAATAGTGGCGGCCTGGCCCGCGCGCAGCAGAGGCTATCGGCCAGCCAGCGCGACAGTAGGATGCCGCCTCAGCCAGTGGCGGCGAGGCCCACTGGCGGGGCCCGGGCGCAGCAGAGGCTGTCGGCCCGCCAGCGACCACGCCAGGGCTGGCCGCCTCGCCCGATGGCGGCGTGGCCCACCTGGCCTCGCCCATTTCGTCGCGGCGCGATGTACTGTGGGAAAGCCGTTTTGGCTGGGTTGCCGCCTCCGGCGGTGGCGGCAGGTGCCACGTGTCGCCTGCCGCGCCTGCCGCCACCGCTGAGGGGGTCCTTTTTGTCAAATTCATCCAGAGGTAGTCTTTTTTGTCAATTCATCTCAGCAGGGGGGCCTTTTGGACAAAAAATCTCGGCGTCGCGCTCGAGCATCTTGAGGTACTCGCCCTTGCGGCGCTCCTCGTCCACCCGGATCTGCCGCCAGTGCTCGAGGTACGCCGCCTCTTGCTCCGGCGTGGCCTGCATCCAGACCGGCGGTGCCCTCACCCACTCGCGCACTACTCCTGTCCAGGAGTAGCGCTCGATGGGCTCCGGCTCCTGCGGCGGTTCGACTTTGGCGAGGCGGCGGGGAGGGGACGACGGGGCCACCGGCGGGACCACGCAGTCGCCGTCCGCAGAGAGGGCCATGGCCGCCTCGTACCGAGCTTCTTCTTCTTCTACCGCCTTTGCCCTGCGCCGCTCGTCCTCCTCGCTCTCCCGGTAGACGGCCGCAAGGGCCACCTGGTCTTCCTCCTTGACAATGAGTGGCGGCGGCGGCATGCTAAGGTCGACCTCGCGCATGCCGCGCCGCCTCACCACCTCGTGCTCGAAGGCGAACCAGCCTGCCCAGTTGGGCGAGCCGTAGGCGTAGGCCTCGTCACCGCGCTTCTCCGGCGTCAGGAGCGCCCGCCGGCGACGCACCTCCTCCGCGTGCGCCCTAGCCGACTGCGGCGCCGCCGGCACTGGGATCCTTTCCGGATCCAGATGTCAGTCGTGTGGCAGCGTTACGTCGGGGTACGGCAGCGGCACGCGGTGGCGCCAGTGCCACTCCGCCTGGTGCACGGGCACGTTCACCCGCTGCCTCTGCCGGTGAGTCGGCGCAGGCGGAGCCGGGGTGAACTCCGTGGGGAAGGGGACGGCGGGGGCCTTGCCCTTCGACTTGCTACTGCTGCCGGAGAAGAGCCCCATTTGGGCGGCTGGGGTGGCTGGGGTTTGCTTGCTGGCGACGGGGGAGCGAGCTTGACCTAGATGGGGACGGAAGTAGATGAGGACGGCCCCGCCACATGGTCGGCTTAAAAAAGGACGACCGTCGTCGCTGACGCGTGGGTCCGGGGTCATAAATTAAGCTGACCGGCGAGGGGGCGGGTAGTTGGGGCGACCGCCAGGTGGGGCCACGACGGACAACGAGGAGGCACGCGTGGCGTCCGTTCCGCGTCCGCGCCGACGCATTTGGGACGCAAATTTGGGCCGCAACTGTGTCGGCGCGGACGCGGAGCGGACACATTTTTGGGTTTGTGTCGGCTCGTTGGGCCTCAACTTTTATTCGCGCCGATTCAAACGGACGGTGACGGACGAAATGGGTCGCGCCGTTGGAGTTGCTCTTACCGCGTTCAATCCTCTTGTTTGCTTCTCATTTCAAGCCACTAGTACTCCTAGGTTCATCGTTCATTGCCACGCTTGGGCGGCCCGCCTCTGCATTCATTTGTTTCTCTTTGGTCCAGACGGACGTCATGATGAAATTCGACAGGCCATCATGAAGCCAGCGATCTCCGTCACGGATCGATTCCGTCGTACCTTTTTCCTTGGGCTTCCAGATAACGCGGGAGCAGAGAAAGGACAGGTTCGTCTAATCATCTACCGTCACACGCGCGCATGTAATATTACACGTAAACAATTACTAGCAGCTGCTATAAGCCAACGATTCGGGAGAAAAGAAATAGCGATCAGAAACGGCTCACCGGCCTGCACCGGCCACCGGCCATGCAGTACGAAGTCGCCGGCGGGGCAGCTTGCTTGTTCCCGTGTTGGAATCGCGTGACGCGGACATCGTCGAAAGGGAGAGGAACTCTACGCCGCCGGGCCTGCATTAGGCCGACTTCAACTTGTCGACGCAAAGATTCGCTAATTTAATCCGCCTGATCGAATTTTGTACAATGAATATATTTTTTACAAATAAATCTGATTTCAAGCCGACAAAAAAAATACTCGTCCATTTACGTTGTTGCCGTGTTGGGCCGCGTTTTCTGTCCCCCACGTTGGAGTTGGTCTTACTAATGCACTGGCCCCGTAAGCAAGCATAGATGATGCTTCTGTGTTACATATTCTACAAGTAGGCCGTGCTGTAGAGTACACACAGGAGAGAATACGTATGTACGAATGATTACAAGTGCGTCGTACGGGTACAAGTATCACACCACCACCAGGAGCGCTTCTGGAGTACTGTCCGGTAGTACTAGATTAACATCCAGGAGCGATTCGAATCCGAGCTTAGAAAAATGGTCGTCCAGTGACAGTGCGAGTCCATCCTTCTTTTGACTGTACCAAGCAAATACCATCAATGCCCCCGGCCCTGCCCATTTTTAAAAAATGGTGGGCCCACATTTAATCCACCAGCCTGCTGCTAATCCGTCGTTGAATGGTTAGAGTACTAATGACGATTCTCTCTCTCCCCGTCCGTCTCCTCCTCTCCTCTGCCGCCTGCTTCCGTCACCAGCACGCCGTACTCTTCCACCTTTCCCCTCCCTTGCGTCGTTTCTTTTCCTCCGTCTGCCCGTCGGCGTCATCCTCAGCACCCGAATCCCGCAACCAAATTTCGAACTCGCCACCGGCCGAAAAAGGATTCCACGGGATCGAAAGCAACAGCCTCGATCCATACATCCAGCTTTTCTGAAAGCACAAGGGGGTTAAAACCCTAGCTGGATTGGGCGGCGGGGCCCTTCCGCCATTTGCCCGCTGCTAGAGTAGTTGCGTGCTCCAGAGACTTCCAGTTCGTGTTCGTGGGGCGGCGGCGGCGGATTGCGTGGGGAGCCAGGCTCTCCGGCGATCCTGGGAGCGGCGCATGAGGTGAGGGATCCCTGCTGCTGTGTCACTTCATGCTGGGGATTTGCAGGTTTGGATTTGGTAGCGACAAAAGTTTGCATGACTTCTTGCCGTCCTGTCCTAAAATTTGTTCCTTTTAAGTCTCAGCGACTGTGTTTTCAGTTAGTTGGTTGGGCTGTATTGTCAGTTCGTTACAGAATATATCCAATCACGTTTTTAAGAGGCTGTCTCCCTGTTGCTGGTAAGAAATTTATATTCTTCCACACAAATTAGCGCGAGTTTTGTCATAGCTTACCTTGAATCTAGTATGTTGCACCGATTAGCAATTTTTAGCCCAAAGGCTGTCGCTTTGTCTTGTTCCAGAATTCATGTCCCTGAACTGACCTATTTATCCATAGCACCTCTAATTGTAAAGCCTAGCCTGCTCCTTTTCTTTGCTTTCGGCCTTGCTTCTTAACTCTTGAACTCACTGGATGATGCAGATTTAGCTAGTTTCGGTGAGGTAGATATTTGGTTGGTCGAATTTGCTTCCTGGTTAAGTTGTTGTGATGTGCTTCTACAATTCAGCTATGTGAATGAAAAATAAACATCGATTTGAGCTATTCTATATTTAAGGCGCACCAGCTTTGCTGCACCTTGTTTCATATAGCCTTGAGGCAGGTTGTTTGCACCATGAGACATGGCCAATATATCATCAGTTAGCACCTTAATATGTTCTACTGATACTATAATTTTATATAGTTTCGCACTGAAAATATATATTCTTGTTCTGTTCTATATCAGAGTACCACAGATGACGAGGGTCATCCATGACTCCGGAGAAGGCATGCAGAAAGATGCACTTGACATGGTATCCTCTGATGTTAACTTCCCCAAGGGCCACTTTCCGGACTACAGGATTGGGCCAAACAACCAAATCATTGACCCAGAGGAGACGCACGAGGTTGTGCCTTTGAAGGAGATTGTTGAGAAAGAAACAACACAACTGCTAGAGCAGCGAAAGCGGCTGTCAGTGCGTGATCTCAGGGAGAAGTTTGAGAAGGGTCTGACTGGTGCCTCCAAGTTGTCTGAAGAGGTATGCTAATCAGTCCAAGCACTTCATCTTGTTCTGACTTTTATCAACAATGTGAGTATATCAGGAGCTCCAACGACACGTATATATGCTGTAGATTGTTCACACAAAGCATGGTTCCCTGGTTAGAATTTCACATGCTTTCCTATATTAAGAATGACATGGCATGTCACCTGGATACGGATAAACATATTTTGAGTTAGTGAAATTACTGTACCTGATAACTTATCTGTCAGTGACCATATTGTGGAGTTGTTATCAGACTCCCCTAACAGTGTCAGCGTCCCCAGAGCGTGCCTCCAGAGCTCACATTAATTGATCCAATCGTTGTTGAACTCAGTCATACTTCATTGATAGCTTACCTCTCTTTCCTGAAGATTCTTCCTTTTCAAAGTAACATATAAATTCTCTTCAAACTGATAAGTATATGGTTCCATGGGGCCTTGCTAAATAGGATAAATGTCACATTCTACTCTTAGTAACTTCCTTGCATTGAAATTCTATTTTAAATTTGTTGCTTCATGTTTCAGGCTAAGCGGCGAGAAGCAGCTTCATTGGACAGGCAGGTTCTTCTGAAGAAGCTCAGAGATGTTCTAGACACACTGAAAGGCCGTGTGGCTGGTCGAAACAGAGATGATGCTGATGAAGCTATCTCGCTGGTTAATCTCTTCTTTAGACTGCCAATATTTGTCTTCTAATATAAGCTACTTTTAATTTGAATGAATTGTTCTTATTGAACGTATGAGTTAAGTTAGTTTCACCCCTGTACGATCTATCTAAGCTAGCATCCTGCAAACAGCTCAAAATTTTTCTTGTACACGATATTAGGTGCCAACTGCCAACCATGATTGTGCTTTTTCGTTATTTGCGTTCACATAATAGTTTGTACATGATGCTTTGGGCTTTTCAAAAATGCTCAAATTTGAAAGTGTAATGCTCCGAAAAGCAGTACTAATAAATTTTAGTTGCACATTTTTGGATTTAAGCTTCTCAGTCTAAGTAGGCACGTTAAATAAGAAATCCATCATATTTCATATTATTAATTATGATTCTTTTTTATCTCCTGTTGTGATGTTTTCTTATTTTTTTCTAATATTACCTTTGTTCCAAAAACTTTAAGTGATTATGAATAGTTATGTTCTATCAGGTGGAAGCACTAGCAGTTCAACTTACTCAAAGAGAAGGAGAATTAATTTATGAGAAGGCCGAAGTAAAGAAGTTGGCTAGCTTCCTCAAGCAGGTTTTCACCATTTCTTAATTATCGAATTTGTTATTCATGCCTGTTTAAACTTTGTAAAATCAGATCCGAGAGCCTGAAAAATGTTTGAGGCTTCATAAGTGAATATATTTTTTAACTGTCAGTACATTAGGAAATGTATATTGTAACATGCTGACACTGTAGACATTATTCAAGTAGAACGTGGTAAGGCTTTTGTTTTGTAAGACTGATAACTCATAATTTTCATATAATGAAAAGTAAATTTTTTCGTAGATACTGGTGGTTGTAGTGAGAGTAAAACCAGAGGCCTAGGAGTGCCTGTTTCGTTTGCAGAACACTCTAGTCTTTTCTGGAAAACTTGGCACAATGGCCTAATCCAACATTAATGTTTACGAGAATTAGATTGTCTTTTGAGCCATTTTGTATCTCTAAAGCTACAACACGAAATCTTTTGGGCAAATTATCATGTGTCCTTTTGTCTTATTTTTTATATTCTTGATAACCGAAGACTATAGTTTGTCGTATAATGTACCGTGTGCTAATCACGAGGTCGTGTTGTGCCTAACTTAACAAAAGTAGTCCTAGTTTTCAGTCACGAGCTACATTCAATTTTCGTATAATTTAGTATGTGCGATGTTTCACAGCAGTCTGCTGAATGCCTATTAAGACATCAGCATTTACTAGCATTACAATAACATCGTTTGGTTACACCTGAATAACGAAGTTATCATTCTCCTCTATATCATAGGCTACTGAAGATGCCCGAAAGGTAGCTGAAGAGGAAAGAGCTCTTGCACTCGCTGAAATTGAAAAATCTAGAGCTGCAATAGAGAAAGTTGAGAAAGCGTTGCGGGAGCATGATTCAGCATCAAGTAGCAAAGAGAAGGAGGTGCTTCCTCAATTAATGATGAGCTTGGATATTTCTATACTGTTATTGAACTACCTCTTATGTAGTCGGTGATGCAAATGCACTGACATGATTCTTTTGATTTGAGTAATTGCTACATTTTTTACTTAAAATCTTAGTTTTTTCCTGATCAGGAGATAGAGGAACTTAGGAAAGAGATTCGAGAGGCTAGACGAATAAAAATGCTACACCAGCCAAGCAAGGTTTGTTTTGCATCATTGGTTCATTGTTCTATTCATGGACTAATAGTTTTTGTGTTTATGTTAATCTTTGATGATACTTCCTCTGTTCCATTTGCCTTTCAATGTCAAGTTCAAATAGAGTACTCCCTCCTTTTTTAGTCCTAACTCCTTTTCTTACAAACTGGCATGTCTTTTTTTCCTCAATGCTCTCCGCTTCTTATACTTCCATATATCTTGTAATCAAACGAAGCATACTGTGGCAATTTGCCCCTCATGTATTTACTAACAGTTGTTATGCGAAATATCGTAGGTAATGGACATGCAGTTTGAGCTTCAGGGACTGCGAACACTCATATCAGAAAAAACACAGCTTTGCAATCAGTTAAAGAAAGAGGTAATTCCTGTTAGGACAAGCTCCATATTATTTAAATTGTAATTTGAGTAATGTTGAGCTATATGAATCACCACTCACTTTTATGTTCAGCTTGCCATGATCAAGAGGCTTGAACAAGATAGTTCTAAGCTCTTTGAGCTTGAAGGTTCTGATACTCTTGGATCACAGTTCCGTATTGTCCCTCGAGTTGATGGTGCTCCAGACATCTCAAGCTGTCCAGCTCAGTGGTACCGTGTAATTTCCGGAGGCAACAGAGAGCTCATATCGGGTATGTAATCTGATAAATATGGTTCCCAGAGCTTGCTAGACATCTTCCATGAGCATTGAAAGGAACAGACTCATCTGACAAAAATCTCTGCATTAAACTATGTTTCATGAGAACATGTTAGAGTACGTAATGGGCCTAATGGGCCCATTAGTCTTAGGGTTAATTAGAGATAAGGGTCGCTTGCTTAGGGGTCAAGTAAACCTCTCTATATAAAGAGAGGAGATGTATCAATCTAATCAAGCAAGAATTAAGAAGGAAATCCCTTCCCTCTTGCCCGGCCGGGGGCCCCTGCCCCCGGCCGGCCCTCTCGCGCCCTCCTTCTAGCAGCGCCATAAGAATTTGGTATCAGCTAGCTTCGGTTCGATCATGTCTTCACCGCCGCCAAGCCCGTCTCTTCCGCTGTCGGTCACCTTGTCGCCTCCGGCGACCACCACGACCGTCGGCCCGCTCCTGCCTGCTCCGGGATCCTCTGTCGCGCCCGCCCCCGCTGTCCTCACCTGGGAGGAGGTGTCCGGGGCGCTGCGGGACCTAACCCAGGCGCTCCAGGAGATCCACCTGTTCTTGGCCGGATCCTACGGGCTGCACCCGGTTGCACCGCCCATCGCCACCCCCGCGCCGCCGTGGCAGCCGCCGCACCAGGCGGCCTTCACCGCGCTCGCCAGGCCGCTACAGCTGCCATCCATCGCCACCACCGCCCAGCCCTGGTTGTAGTGGCAGCCGCCGCTCTTGGCGGCCTCCGCCACGCCCGGCGCTCCGATGCAGCAGCCGTTGCCACTGCCCGGCGTGACAGCGCAGCAGCCGCTGCAGCCATAGTTCAAAAAAGCGCTAGGCGTTAATTGTGCGTTTTGCCACCGCCTTGCGCTTTACTGACCAGAGCGCATGCTTATGCGCAGTTATGCACAGATTATGCGTAGTTATGCGCAATGCGTTTTGCCAACGCCTAGAGCCTAGGCGCGCTTAAGCGCTCGCTTAAGCGCGCCTTTTTTAACTATGGCTGCAGCTGCAGCAGCCACCGCCGGTCAGCTCTGCCGCCCAGTATGGGATGCCCTACGATGGGAGTGCGACGACCTCGTTCCCATCAGCGCCGCCACCATCCCAGGGCGTCCACATCCAGCAGATCAAGTCCCTGCCGTCGCCGTCACCGCTTCCGTCTTGGATCGCTACCCGCCACGTGTCTGCGGCGGTGAGGCTGCAGGCTGCTGCGCGCGGCCTCCTAGCGCGTCGGCGTGTGCGGGAGATGCGTGGTCTGCAGCTGCCGCTCCTCCAAGTTGCCCTTCGCTGCGCAAAGGACCTCGATCTCGTCCGCTGCGTCGGGGATCTTGGGCATGCGGTTTCCCCCACGGGCGGCTGGCACGTTGTTTTCCCCGCGGGCAGCGACCTCAAAGTCTGCGACATCGGCGGTTGGGGGGGCGCACCCCCCCTCGTCATTCTCAATCGCAAGCCCTCCACTCTTCCCTGTGCGGTGCAGACCAACAGCCGTCCGGCGGGGAGAAGGCAGGGTGTCACCGACAGGAGCGCACCGCGTAGCACCATTGCTTTCCGCCGCCGACCGCCGCGAGGGCGCCTCTGCTGGTCGCTCTTGCGACCACTTCCAGGTGGCCATACACATGCACTCCTTTGGTCCAGGTGGTGTCCATGGGATCCAGGTGGCTGTACACGTGCACGTCTGACGTGCGGATGGTGTCCACTTTTTGTTAAAGGGTCCAAAATAAAGCGTCTCAGTTCATTTTAGGTTGAGAATAATAAAACAAGCCAAGATGTAAAAGGCTTGTTTTTAGGTGTTAGGTTTGTGTTGCGTCGAGTCATGGTTATAAGTTGGTTAGGCTGCAGCTCGAGGACAAGCTGCATGTCAAGGTGGGGTGTAGTGTTAGAGTACGTAATGGGCCTAATGGGCCCATTAGTCTTAGGGTTAATTAGAGATAAGGGTCGCTTGCTTAGGGGTCAAGTAAGTCTTGCTTGGGAGTCAAGTAAACCTCTCTATATAAAGAGAGGAGATGTATCAATCTAATCAAGCAAGAATTAAGAAGGAAATCCCTTCCCTCTTGCCTGGCCGTGGGCAAAAAGGCCCCCGACCGGCCCTCTCGCGCCCTCCTTCTAGCAGCGCCATAACAGAACATCTAATACCTTTTTGGATCATTGTTTTCCTTTAATTATATGTTGATGTATTTAATTTTCTGCTACAGGTGCAACGAGACTTACTTATGCTCCAGAGCCATTTGATGTTGGCCAATTGTTGCAAGCAGAGATAATTTTGAAAGCAGATAAAGTTACGGTTCAGACAGATGGCCCTATAAATCATGGTTAGGCATTTCCCTACTTCTCTTTTAACATCTGTTATCTGCCGAATTGGGGGAAATAACTGATGTATGTGGATATATTTGCATCTTCCAGAAAATAACTGAACTGTTCTGTTGCTTTCTTTGTGATATATAAAGCATTAGCAACTTCCACACATCCCAGATCCGATATTTACTATTCCAACTTGTGCCAGTCATCCTCTTCCTACATTTGAGCGTTACATTGATTTTCTTCCTTTGGTAGACCTTAATAACACCATCTATTTTGAGCTGACAAGGCATAAGCCCCATTTGATTTGTGTTGTGGTATTATATGAATTAGCCTCATGCTACAATTTGCCAATGGCCCTGCTTGTTTAACTGCATTTTGTCACACATTCTTATAACAAGTCATTGATATTGGATATAAGCTCGTGTTAATGGCTGACTCTGTTGTGTACTTTGAACAGCTTCAGGGCTGGAACGTTATGTGGAATCGCTTATGAAAAGGGCGGATATTGAGTTCAATGTATGTATTAACTTCTTTGCCTATAGGATACCAGTAATCCAGTATAAAACTTCTTCAAAACACTTTATCTTTGATGATTCTACTTCCTTAACGTTGGACCAGCTATAAAAAGCACAATCTTGTTATTTTGTGCTAGGAAATATCAGTGCGTTTGAGTGATTACTTGATATAAATTAATCGGGGTTTGCATCTGTGCTGCTTTATAGGTGGTAGTCACCCAAATGAATGGGAATGACTACGCATCAAAATCTGTCCATGTATTTCATATTGGAAAGCTGAGAGTGAAGCTTCGGAAAGGAAGGTCTACAAAAGCAAGGGAGTCATATTCCACCACGATGAAGGTAAAGTGAAATCACGTTCACAGCACATATGTAACAGAAGTGATGTCTACTCAATTGTAATGTTTTGTTTCCTAAACGTGTTGTGTCAGATTGTAGCATTAAATCCTTGTACAATATCTTCAATAACCATGCTTATCAGTTTACAACAAAAATATGGGCCCTGACCTTCTAGGTCTCCTGATAATATTTAGGAAACAAACAATGGTTCCATATAAGTCCGCAGAAACTTAAGAATGTTCTCTGATCATTAGCCCTGTCATGTTTAGAACTTAAGGATCATGGAATATGCAAACAATTCGATCGGAATTGGCGAAAAGTTTCCGTATATTTTGAGGTTATTTTCTGACGATCCATCTTGTTCTCTTGCGCAATCTTCAGTTGTGTGGAAGCCGAGGTGGTGGTAATGCTGCGGCATGTGCAGTCTTCTGGCAAACTAGGAAAGGCCTATCCTACACTCTAGCTTTCGAGACAGACAGGGATAGGAATGCCGCGATTATGCTTGCTCGGAAATTTGCTTCCAGTTGCAACGTGAGTGTTATTGTGCTCAAGAATTTGCGTCGTTTATAAGAACTTGTGAAGCAATATGTTTACACCTTTCATCTGCTGAATGCAGGTTGTTCTCGCTGGACCAGGCGATCAAGTCCACGGTGGTGGCTGATAAAGTAACCGTGCCCGGTTTGATGGTGCTGCATATATTATTAGGTTGTGAATTCGGGTGCTTGTGTATTCATATTTGTGAGAGTAGGAGGGTTGATCAAGTCCACGAGGTTTTCCCCTTTGGACACGTCCTGTGAAGGCAATCTTTTTATTTGCCTGCCTGCAGCTGTTAGCAAATGCTCTAAAGATGTGCAGCACACGCCGATTGTATCTTGTGTATTTACATATTTGCAACATTTGAGAGAGAAAAAGGAAGAGGCCTTTTAGTGTAGTGCCCAGGGGATTTCCTTGAGTTATCAAGAAATGTACAGATGAGAGAACCTTTTCATCTACGCTGTAATTCTTGTCCTTGCTGCGAGTATAATTAATGAAATAGTTGATAAGGCAAACGACTTAGGAATTGCTTTGGGGTCAAATGAAAATCAGGTTGTGAAATCCGTAAACGATCTTTTAGACTTAGAAGCGGAGAGGGCTTCAGAAATTATTCGCAATCTTGCATCTGTCAAACCCATGAATGACAATGACATGGAAAATTTAGGAATGGTTGCTCTTGAAAATATATGTAACAATCTCTTGCCTAGTATGGAGGCCGATGATGAGGGGTCGGAGAGGGTCGGAGACCACAGACATCGTAGAGCCTCTAATGATGGAGGGCACAGTCTCTTACGCCGCCGATCCGACATTCCCGAAGGGTGATGGGGAGAAGCCCAAACGACCTTGGAAGTGGAAAATTTATCCTGCTTCGGCAGTCCGTAGAAGTGCTAGAGTTAAAGCTTAAGAAAAAATTCAATGATGATCTACGAAAGGAATCTTTTGGAATAGCAGAGGTCTTGCTGACTTGGCTAAACGAAGATTCTTGGCGGAGACTACGATAGAACAACACTTAGACTTTATTGCACTTTTGGAAACAAGATGAGATAATTTTACATCACAGTTCCTTGCAACTCTCTCCGAAGGTATTGATTTTGACTGGCACATCTTACCTCCTAGAGGAAGATCCGGTGGGATTTTACTCGAGGTTCGGTGTGAAACGCTTGAGGTGCTTAATGTGGTTCAGGGAGATTTTGCGGTTAAGTTTCGAGTGAGATCAAAATTGGATGGTTTCCGATGGTCTCTTGTTGCTGTATATGAAGCAACACAACCTGAACTCAAACCAGATTTTTTTAGCCGATTTGGTACGGATCTGTGGAGATGAAACCCTACTGATCCTAGTCGGGGGGATTTTAATATAATACGGAGGAGAGATGAAAAAAATAATGACAATTTTGATGGACGTTGGTCTATGATGTTTAACATGATTATCGAGAGTCTTAAGTTGAGAGAAACTGAGCTCACCGGTAGACAATTTACATGGGCCAATTCTTTGCCCACTCCGACTTATGAAAAGTTAGATAGGGTACTCGCTAGTATGGAATGGGAACAAAAGTACCCTTTGATGTCGGCTCATGCGATGCAGAGAGCGATCTCAGACCACACACCACTTCTAGTAGACTCGGGAGAGGCTACCTATGTGGCGAATAAAAATGTTTTCTCATTCGAACTAGGCTGGTTCGAGAAAGAAGGCTTTTTGGAGATCATTACACGCGAATGGGCTCAGGCTGTTAGTGGAAGAACTAATATTTAGAGATGGCAAAATAAAATTAGACATCTCACACAGTTTTTGTGAGGTTGGGCCAGAAATGAGAGTGGGATTTATAAACAAGAAAAAGAGCGTCTCACTCAATTAATTGAGGCTCTAGATTTAAAAGTTGAAGGCACTCTTCTTCGGTTAATGAGCAAAGATCCAAGTCTGATGCTGAGCAAGGCCTACGAGCTCTCCTGAGAGAGGAGGAGCTCAAGTGAGCATTGCGTGCTAAAGTGCTTAAGGTTGTCCAAGGGGATGACAATACACAATGCTTCCATGTGTTTGCAAATGGTAAACATAGGAAGAAGAAGATCATACAGCTTGAACAGGATAAGGGGACAATTGTGGGGCATGAGAATCTGAGAGCTTATATCTCTAATTACCATAAACACCTTTTTGGGCCTCCGAATACAAGTACGGTAGCGCTAGATGAATCTGTTATTGGAGATATACCTCAAATACAGGCAGAGGAGAATGATATTCTCTCTGCACCATTTACTGACAAAGAAGTTCTGGAGGCAATCTCACAAATGAAACTGAATAAAGCACCAGGACCAGATGGGTTTCCAGCTGAATTCTATAAGAAATTTTGGCATATTATTAAGGATGATCTTATGCCTATGTTTCATGATTTTTTTCAACGGTCATTTAGAGCTGTTTCATCTTAACTTTGGTATGATAACGTTGTTGCCAAAGAAAGATGAGGTAGTTCGGATCGAACAATTCAGGCCCATATGTCTTCTTAACGTGAGTTTCAAAATTTTCACAAAGGTTGGAACCAATAGATTGACACAAATTGCTCATTCAGTGGTACAACCGAGCCACACAACGTTCATGCCAGGGCGACACATACTTGAAGGGGTGGTCATTTTGCATGAAACGCTTCATGAGATTTACTCGAAGAAACTAGATGGGGTTATCTTCAAAGTGGATTTTGAGAAGGCGTATGATAAAGTCAAGGGGCCTTTCCTTCAGCAGGCAATGCGCATGAAAGGATTTAGTGAGGCCTGGCAGAACCAAGTGGATACCCAAGTCCAGAAGGGTAGTGTCGGAATCAAGGTTAATGATGATATCGGTCATTATTTTTAGGAACACAAGGTGTTGAGACAAGGGGATTCCATGTCTCCTCTCTTGTTTAATATAGTGGCAGATATTTTGGCCATTTTTATTGGCACGGCCAAGGAGCATGGTCATGTGGAGGGATTAGTTCCTCATCTAGTTGATGGAGGAGTGTCCATTTTTACAGTATGCTGATGACACTATCTTATTCATGGAACATGACATGGCTAAGGCACGTAATATGAAACTTATATTATGTCTCTTCGAACAATTGTCTGGCTTAAATATAAAATTTCACAAGAGCGAGTTGTTTTGTTTTGGAAAGGCCAAAGACGAGCAAAAAACTTATAGACAATGGTTCGAATGTGAATTAGGTGCTTTACCATTCAGTTATTTGGGAATACCGATCCACCATCGTAAGTTATCCAATAAAGAATGGAAGCGTATCGAAGATTGAATTGAAAAAAAAAACTTAGTTGCTGGAAGGGCAAGCTTATGTCATATGGAGGTCGGCTAGTACTGATTAACTCGATACTGACTAGTATGCCGCTGTTCCTACTTTCGTTCTTCGAAATTCCGAAAGGGGTTCAGAAGCGACTTGATTTCTTTAGACCTCGTTTCTTCTGGCAATCTGATGAGGCCAAGAGAAAATATCGTCTCGCGGTGTGGGATATCCTTTGCTGACCAAAAGACCAAGGGGATCTCGGTATTGAGAACTTAGAAATTAAGAATAAATGCCTTATGAGCAAATGGCTCTACAGGTTAGAGACAAAGCCGGAGGGTATGTGGTCACAAATTCTGCGCAATAAATATTTACAGTCGAAAACACTCGCCCAGGTTACCATGAGACCGACTGGCTTGCCATTCTGGAAGGGACTTATGAGAACGAAGGACTTGTTCTTTTGTGTGGTCAAATTCTTGGTTGGCAATGGGATGTCAACAAGATTTTGGAAGGATACGTGGTTAGGAGAGACGCGCGTTGAATATTCAGTTCAGACGTGCGTTAGTTGGTGACAGATGGACTGCCTGGATGCATTTGGTTCGGAGATTGATAGAGGTTCAACTCTCCGACCAGTCGGATTCGACACAATGGAAATTAGCCAAAAAGGGATTTTTACGATGAATCATTCTATATGGATTTGATTAATTCTGGCCCAATCTCAAGATCGTTGCATATTTGGAGGGTTAAGGTTCTTTTGCGTATTAAAATCTTTATGTGGTTCGTCCACAAACAAGTGATACTCACCAAGGACAACTTAATTAAGAGGCGATGGGTAGGTAGTTCGCGGTGCTGTTTTTGTGATCATGATGAAACAATACAACACTTATTCCTAGAATGCCCACTCGCCAAGTTGCTTTGGAGAATGATTCATATAGGCTTCAACACTAATTCTCCAGTCGATATTGTGTTGTTGTTTGGGACGTGGTTAGTTGGGGTTGAACAAATTACTGCGGGTCGTATTCGAATTGGAATATGTGCGCTATTGAGGGCTATATGGAACTGTAGGAATGATATGATTTTTAACATACAACACACTTTAACTTTCTTGCAGGTCATCTTCAGAGCTACAGCTTGGATCCGTACGTGGTCCTTACTCACTCTTATGGACTCTAGGGAGCTTTTGGTTACTGGGTGCAACCAGTGGGGGTGGTAGCACGGGTTATATTCAATCGGTTCGATGGCGGTCGCATAACATGATAGGAGTCTAGGGAGCTTATCCTTCATATTACCGTATCGGTTGTGATTATCAGCATGTACTTTTCTTTTTTTCCTTTGGTTTGCTCCGCTTGCGAGCTGTAATACTTTTATGACTGCTTTGATACTTTGTGGATTTTTTAATAAGATGGCTGCATGCATCATTATGATGCAGAGGCCGGGGGCACGCCTCCATTTCCAAAAAAAATGCTTGTTATATATGATGATTTTTTGTTGGCAGCTTGAAATTGTTTGTTAGAGCATCTCCAGCAGTAGAATGACGATTGTGCCCAAAACCTGTTGTTTGGAGCATTTTCATCAAAAAAAACCCAGCTTCAATAGATGATATGTCTCTATTTGGCGGTGACTTTTTTTGCAGCAAGCCTATATTGTAGCTCGATGTGATGTATATTTGCAGCACCAGCACCCAACGACTGGGAACCCAATGCCATTGTGATCTTTAGCCGCGCCACCTCATCCTGCCCTCGTGCTGCCAGATTTGTTCGTCGGCCGCTGCATTTCGCCCCTCGGCGCCTTCCATCAGGAGCGTTGTGCCGTCGTCAGATTCCAGTGTTATCGTAACCGTCCTTGTCGAGCTCCTCCTTGTCGTCGGATCTGCCTCCTGGCCTCCCGTTGTCGGGTCGTCATACTTCATGTTGCTCTCAAATTTTAAGGCACTAGTTTTATGCCTTCTATGAAAACGAAAGAGGCAAGAGCACTAGAGACCCACAAACTTGCATTGGATGTGATGGTTTAGTCCACAAACTTGCAAAAGGTGATTAACTCATCCACAAACTTGCAAATTATGTGATGGTTTAGTCCACAGCCAATCAGAGCCGGCCAATTGGCGCCTAGCTGGCTGCTGCGTGGCACACCTGGTCGGACTGGGCCTTTTGCAGAAAACCCCTCAACGTTTCTGGAAATCACGCCCGCGGTCCCTGCTTCCCTTGTCTTCTTTATCCCTGTCCAAATCCCTAGCTCTCTCCTATTTTCCCCTTTCCCCTGTCCAAATCCCGATGGCGAGAGAATGAGAGCGTCCGATGGCGGCGGCGGCGAGAAGCAGAGCGGTGGCTTACAATCCCATGGAGTAGGCGTCGATGCCGACAGGTTCCTGGGCGGCGGCGGGCCTGGAGAACCTAGCGCCAGGGTCACTGCAGTTCTTGACTTCGGTGGCAACAAGGTAAGTACAGAAATCCCAGTAATAATGAGCTGCAGTGGCTGACTTAGTACAAGGCAGAGCAATGGCTCATCAATTTTCAGGAGTTCTTGACTTGAATTGCTTATCATTTTTTCAGGAGTGGGCTGGGGAAAGGGATGGCAGAGCAATGAAGTTGGAGGCCAGGATTAAGGATCTAGCCATGAAGAATATGGAGTTGGAGGCCAGGATTAAAGTACTTGAAGCAGAAACTAAAAGAAATGAGAAAGAAAAGAGAGCAATTGTCAAGATGCAGAAGCAAAGAGAGCAATTTAGGGAAAATATTTTTTGTTTTGGAGCTCTTCTGTATGTTGGCCTGTTTGCCATTGTGCTAGCTGTAATTGTTAGCAAGTAGGGTGTTTTTAGTGTGAGACATGTTGATGTAGTACTGATGAAAGAAGTTCATAAATGCTGATGTAGTACTGACCAAATAAAGAAACGATGAACTGAAATTGTTTTTCAGAGCACTGAAATTGTGCACATGGTGATGATGATGAAATTGTTTTGCCTCATGAAGAAATGATGATGAAAATGTTTTTCAGAGAAGTGAAAGTGTGCATTGTGCCAAAATTCAGATAGTTGCAGCAAAATTCAGATAATGCAAGCAAATTTCAATTAACTTAACTGCAAGCAAAATTCAGATCAAGCAAATTCATTTAACTTAACAGTGCAAATTTCAGTTAAGTTAAATTCAGACCATTGTATTCGGAAGGGGCCCAGGTATCTATTTTTGGATGTGTGCACATGGGCACAATATGGGCAGAATGCAACACACATAGAAACACAATATTTGGCAACACTGCAACATAGGCAACATAGATAACATAGGCAACATAGGCAACATAGCAGTTCAACAGCAGCAGCTCAAAATAGATAACAGTTCAACAACATCTTCAGTTCAACATAGGTAACTTATATGCCAATATATAATCAACATACCTAACTACTCCCTTCTTCTTCTTCTTCAGCTGCTGCTTCTTCAGCTGCTTCTTCTTCTACTCCAACAGCTGTAGACATCTTCATTGTTTCTTCATCTGTTGCAGGCGGATGGAGCGGCGCACTGGCTCCTTCTTCACTGCCCCCTTCCTCTTTTGCTCTGGCTCTGGCTCCTTCACCTCTTTTTCTTCTTCGACCTTCATGTCTTCTAGAAGGAGCTCGACGTCCGGCAGGAGCTCAACGTCGATGGGCATGTCTGTGCCACCCTCAATGTCGACCCGCGCAACAAAAACAACATCGTCAGAGTCGTCGTTAGAGATGGCAACAACCTCTGTCAGGTCGTCATCGGAGTCGTCGTCTGCAGGGTCGACTGGAGCAGGCAGCGCGAGCACGACGCCGACGATGTCCGCAAGGTCGTCGTCGAGGGGGGCCGGGGCCAGAGAGGTGGTGGAGCGGTACATCCACCACCTAGCTCTCTGGTACGGATCCATGCTGAGCGTGGCCTCCTGCATTGCCCAGACGAGGAATAACGGCGGCGGCACCTTGAGGCCTTTGGGGAAGGCACACGCGTTCTCCTCGTCCGTCAGCACCTTGGCCAACCCGCGCGCATGATGGAGCATGAGCTTTGCGCTCGGGAACCAGGTGCATACCTCTCTGATCTACACGCGGAACGACTGGTCATTGCCGGCAAGATCCTCTAGTGATCTTTTCCAGCCCGCGTTGTTCGCCATGGCGGCGGTGGCCGGCGGTGGTGAGTGGAGTGGGGAGTGGAGGTGACACGGTCGATGAGTGGAGTGGTGGGTGGGTGGGTGGGGGCGACGGTTTTATTGATGTGGTGGGTGGGAATGCGAACCGTCCAAACAAGAGTGGGCGAGTGGGAGTTGGCCTCTCTGATATCAGTACAAGATACTTCCTCTGCCCCTCCCTAACAAGTTCCTACTCATAGCGCACTCGCATTGCACTCTACTTCTATAACAACAGGTCCTGGGTTTCCGACCCGGGCCAAACAATTTTTTTAATTTTGGGCACAAATTCAGTTAGTTCATTTAGTTCAGTTAGTTCAGTTAGTTCAGTTAGTTCATTTAGTTCATTTAGTACAATTCATGCAAATTCAGTTAGTTCAGTAAAATGGTGCAAATGCCCATCAACTCATAGCAAAATTCAGCTGGTGCAAATGCCCATCAACTCATAGCAAAATTCAGTAAAATGGTTCTAACTGAATACAAGATGCCTCAGGTGCAAAATTCAGCAAAATCAATAAGTTACAAGTTTATGCCTCTAAAAAGTTCACCCATGAACTAATACCAAGATACAGTTCATCACTGAACTTGCAACAACAAATGTAAAATGACACAATTCATGCATCAGGTGCTGTATTCAGATCAGGAATCACCATAGGCCTGTCATCTCCACACAACAACCATAAGAAGCCCCTCCCTGCACCTGAAGTTGTGCCAGCTTCACCTAAAGATGTTCCTGCAACTGAAGTTGCTGCATTTCTTCCTTTGCCCCTCCCTACACTTGAAGATCCTCCAGCTGCAGCATTTCTTCCTCTGCCCCTCCCTGCACCTGCAGTTGTGCCAGCTGCTGCATTTCTTCCTCTGCCCCTCCCTACACCTGAAGATGTGCCAGTTGCTGCATTTCTTCCTCTGCCCCTCCCTGTACCTGAAGATGTGCCAGGTGCATTTCTTCCTCTGCCCCTCCCTGTACCTGAAGTTGTGCCAACTGCTAAATTTTTCCTTTTTCCTCTGCTAGCAGGTTGTGAGTATTCTCCTCTTTCAGTTCTGCCAATGTTCATCTGTGTTGTCACTGTTGGCTGTGGAATTGCAGCAGCAGCAACTGCAACAAATGCTGATTGTTCTGGTAGGGGACCATGGAACCTTTGTGGAGCCCTGTGAGATTTCTCCCTCCTAGCCATGCTTGAAACCATGTTGTCTGGCAACTGGCTTGGATCCATGCCAGGGTTTGCCAAGTGAGAAAAAATGTTCTGCACAATAAAGTGAGATGAGTTATGAGATGAGCAAAGAAGTTCAGAAAGATTAATATAAAATGCAAAGAAGTTCAGAAAGATTAATGTAGTGGAACAAAGTGATGTACTTGTATAAATGTTGGATCATCATAGTCCTCATCTTCTATTGGATCTCTAGGTCCCATTTGAGCTTCCTGGTACTTGTAGTGCCCCTTCCTGTTGTGATCAGGTCTGCCACATATGGAGCAGTGCATTGTCACTCCATTTTTGTTTAGCACTTTAACACCACCTTTCATCTTTTCCTCTGGTGTCTTTTTCCTATTTTTTTGGGCCTTCCTAGTTGTTTAGTGAAGATAGGTGGATACACTTTATCCCCATCCATCTTCTCCCACATTTCAGGGTCTCTAAGAGGCATCAGATTGTATCCATAGGCTTTCAAATAGGTTTGGACAGAGTAGCACTCATGGACCATTTTCTCTGGATCAATCCTCTCCCCTCTCATACATGCAACTCCATGACTACAGGGTATTCCTGACAGCTGCCATCTACCACAGTCACACCTGAACAAGGCAAGGTCCACATTGTAGCTGTTAGGACCTGACTGTACCTTGAACAGTTCCTGTCCAGCACCAGCAACATGGCAGTTAGCTGCATATTCAATACTTTTTTCAAGCTTTTTGAGAATCTTGGGACAGATTCTATGTCCTGTCCATTTGTTAATTGTTTCTCTTTGTTTGCTCTGCATTCTGTGCATAAGCTTGTAGAAAATATTTTGTAACATTGATAGCACTGCCATTTCCCTAGCATCCAAGATGTAACTGTTGAAAACTTCAGAATTGTTGTTCAACACTATGTCACATTTAGGAAACTCACTAAAGAATGCTTTCACCCATGTCTTTGGATTCAATCTTTCAGTCCAATTAAAAGCTGCAGCACTATGTTCATCCATCTTCTCACAATTTGCTCTCCACTTCTGCTTGTTAGTAGATCTTGCTATGGCCCATAAGTCTTGTTTCAGCACTTCTCCTTTGTGCTTCTCATGGAAGTTTTGATAAATGTGCCTCACACAAAACATGTGTTTTGCATCTGGCCACACTTTTATCACTGCATTTATTAATCCCTTTTGCTTGTCACCCATGATTGTGAAAGGTGAAGTGTTTTTGATATTAAGATCATCTCTAAGAGTGGTCAAAAACCATTCCCAAGCACTAGTACACTCAACTTCAACCCAACCCATTGCCAGAGGGAATATGCAGTCATTAGGATCTATGCCAACAACAGTCAGCAACACCCCTTTGTACTTTGTTTTCATATGACACCCATCAACAAATATAATAGGCCTGCATCCCTGAAGCCAACCTCTTTTGCAAGCATCATAAGACCAATACACTGATTTCAAACATTTTCTGCCCATTGGGTACTGTTCATTTGTTACAACATGAGTGGACACCAGAAATGTGGAGCCAGGGTTACATGTCCTCAGTTCCTGACCATAGTCCCACAACTTACTAAACTGTTCATCCTCATCCCCATGAATTATCTTCAGAGCTTGTTTCCTAGCCCTAGCTAACTTCCATCTGTTGACAGTAATGTGAAGCTCCTTTGTAACCTTCCTTGAAAATGTCCCAAGCCCCATCTTTTGGTCATCCCTGAATTCATCAATGAAAAAATTTGTAAGGAAATTGGCTGTCAGTGCTTTCAACTCCCATGCCTTCTGACACTTGTGGACTGCAGCATAAACCTTTATCACAAAGCCTCCTGTCCTATTGTCCAATCCAGCTTTAAGAAGCCATGGACAACCAGGCTTGCACACTGCCTCCAATCTGGTTTTTTCATTCTTTACCTTCTTGATCTCAACTCTATTCCTTATTGAATATGCATTCAGAGCTTGCCTCAGTTGCTTGACATCTGCAAAGACCATGCCTACTCTGAATATAGGAGAGTCCATGTCCACCTTTGCATTGAAAGCACTGAACTTGTATTTCAGGTTATCTTCTTCTTCTCTTGACAAATCAAGGTCCTCATCCTCAAGTACATATTCAGGCTCATCATCTATCTCTTCTGGTTCCTCTTCATCCACACAAAAATCAATGTACTCATCAAAGAGATCATCATCTCCCTCATCAATGCTGAAGTCACTGTCACTAAAGTCTGAATCTGTCAATTCTCCTACTGTCTGTGCTTGCTCTGAAACTGCAATTTGCAAGTTTGCACTTGATGTCTCTGTTGCTTGAACTGAAACTTTCATGTGCTGACTTCCACTAGCTTCTTGCTCAGAGAGAATAATTTCAACCATTGATTTGGACACTGAGCTGGGCATTGTATATATGACATCATGCCTGCATATCTGAATAAAGTCTGAATGGTCAATCAATATCTCCAGCACCTTATGGACTGCACTTGCTGTGATCATGTACTGGACATCAACATCTCCTCTAATTGGCACCAGCCCTTCTGACAATAGGCACCCAGGCCTACACCAATAGATGTGGTGCTCCCACACATGATAGCTCAACCATTGCAGATGCTTCTTAATAAATGAATATGAGAAATTAGAAGCAGAGCAACAATCCAGAATCTCCACACTAGCACTTGCATACTCCAGGTTGCTACTTGGTCCACAAAAAATGCCATTATGCTCAATCTGCAAAGTGAAGAATGTAGATTCCACAGCCATGCCCATTGCTGCATCACACACTGCAAAACAAATTGAGAGCATGATCAGCAATATTCAGACAATGAAAATATTCAGCAGTGTCAACATTATTCAGACTTTCAGGGCAGTACAATATCCAGAATAGTAACATCAACTACCCACAATCACACATTTTCATTTAGCACTGCCTAAAAACCACACATTTTCATATATCCTACCCCAAAACCCCAACTTTATGGCCCAAACCCCCAACTTTATGTCCAAAAACCCCAACTTTATGTCCCAAAACCCCAACTGTATGGCACAATCTTCAGAATCAACATGTTCACGATCAACTTCAACATTGCAACCAGTACAGGCTTAAATCCACATATTTCCTAGCAAAATAACTGAACTTCATGACAGAAAACATCAACTTTAGAGCCCTAAACCCCTACTTTCCTCTGCTCCAACAACATAAACCCTAGCAACCGAACCGAACCTCCAATCCCACTCCGCAGCAACCTTCTAATCTACCCCGGCGACCAAGCCCGGCGAGTAACGGTGTCGATCAATCCCGGCGACCAACCACGTCGAGTGCCAAAAAAGCAAACGGAAAGCAGAGGTGAAGGAGGGCGGGCCTTACCGTAATCCGGCAGAAATGCGCCCGGTTCGCGGACGAGGCTAAGGATTCTGGTGGCTCCATGGTCGCCGCGATGGCCGGCGACGTCGCCGCCGTCGCTGGCGTCAGGGGAACGAACGCCGTCGCCACTCCCCGCGGCATTAGGCGAAGTGATTTCCCGACCAGGTGAGAGGGGCCGCAATATTAAATAGCCAAGGGAGGGCCAGACAGGGACCGCGGGCGTGATTTCCAGAAACGTTGAGGGGTTTTCTGCAAAAGAGCCGGTCCGACCAGGTGTGCCACGCAGCAGCCAGCTGGGCGCCAATTGTCTGTCTCTGATTGGTTGTGGACTAAATCAACATAGTTTGCAAGTTTGTGGATGAATTGATCACCTTTTGCAAGTTTGTGGACTAAACCATCACATCCAATGCAAGTTTGTGGGTCTCTAGTGCTTTTGCCTCAAAACGAAAACAGTGCCCAAAAACCTTCTCTTCTGCACTATAAAGATTTTTTAGGACATCCAGCTTTACATCATCAGTTGAAGATGCTCTTTACCTCACTGGTCACGGTTTGGGCTATCCGATGGCAACCAAACTTTTCTAGGTAACTAATACTCCCTCTGTCCGAATATATTTATCGGAAAAAATAAATAAAATGAATGTATTTAGAACTAAAATACGTTTAGATATATTCATTTCTTTGACAATTATTTTCGGATAGGAAGCAGTAGCATTAGGTGACATTAGCATTCGAACCAGACAGAAGCAAATATTCATACAGGGAAGCTAGTCACTGTCATCACCAATTCTCCCTAGTGTATTTTTCTTCTTCGTTGCCGAATGTAAATTCCCCTGCCTGTTAGCGTCTGTAAACAACAAGGGCAAAGACTGCACAGCTATCTGCAAGCACGCTCTGACAAATCTTGTTTTATACTACTACCAGTACTATATCTCGAATTCGTAGCCGTTGACGGGTCAAACCAAGCGAGTCTCAACCGCAAATAAAAAAAGCGAGTCTCAACAACGCAACGGATTTTCTCTGAGACGTTCAAAATCCACGTGAGAATTTCTTCTCAAATCAAAAAGAAAATAAATATCCATTTGAGAAAGGATAGGGTATATAGTAAATGTTTATAAATCCACGTTGAGTATACATGACAGCGCATAGGCCGCTGCAACGTACGGATCTCACTCCGAGACGCTCGCTTTGTCACATGCAAACGCAGCGCAAGCCAAGGCAATCCAAGGTTATCTTCAATCCGAAAGCCACCGAGCTCTTGTCAGTGCGGGGCTGGACCGCTGGACCACGGGCTCACATGCCTTTCAGCCGGGCATCTTGTAATGCGCTAGTACTTGCTCGTTGGAGTAAATGAAGTTTTGAAACTCTTACCAACTGGCCAGGATTCATGGTCTCTTCTCAATCTGGCCTCCTGTGTGCTAGGTGCAATTTCCAACAAAGGTGATGTGAAAATAGAGTGATCTCCATTTCTAAGCTGATTTCAGTGTTGCGCTCTAATTATACTGTATTTGAGAACTATATGTAAATTCCGATCGACATTACCAGATTTAAGAATTAGGCGGGTTTGAAACTTTGTGTAATGTACAACTTGTGTGTGTTTCATCGTTTGTAATTCTGTTTACCGTAATCAATTTGTGGTCATCTAAACCAGACTCCAAGATAAATTGCAGAATACCTTGATTCAAACCCCATGGTGAACAATGAACCCATGGCAGAAATCGAGCTAAGCCCACAAAAACAGATGCAACAAAAACACACACACACACACACACACACACATTGCATATATTTTATGGTCAATTGCACGTAATTTCAATGTGACGCGAAGTTTAAGTCACCCCGATCCTTACATCTCGTAATTTGGAGAACTATAGCTTTTAAATGTGATAAAACATCATAGAAAATTTAAATCCGGCAAAAATGTCATATTTCACAAATACTTGCTACACCGTGTGGATACTTGGATAGGTATCAGATACATGACACATGGATACGCCTGATACATCTATTCTAAGAATTACGATACGGGGATATGGAGGTACGCCCAATACATGGTTGGATGGTTAGGAGGACAGTGGTATCTCCTCTTCATTAGAGTTCAAGTCTCAGACTTGACACTGGTGCTCACATTTTTCTAGATTTATTTTAGGTCTTCCGGCGATGTGCGTTTAGTGGTAGGATACGTTCCCGTCGACGAAGGCGTCTGTGGCGACTTTGTACATCTTAAGATGATGTCCCGACTCAGCCTATTAGAGGTGGTCATAAGGGTAGTATCTGACGCGTATCAAATATTATTTTTTTAAAAGTAAATCGAAGGATACGTATCATATCGTATTAGGGGAGTATCCAAGCAGCATCTGGCTAGATACGTATGCTTTAAGAAGTATCCGCACGACATAGAATACTTGATCAAGAATATAATCCGCGCTAAACATAACCATGGATGCTTCTTGACTCCATAGTGTGCAAATCTTATGAAACTGGATGATATTAGTACAATATAAGTTTGGTGTAGTTCCATACTACACAAATATGAATATAGAAACTCGACAGTTGATTGTAGATCCCAAGCTCATCAGTTGTCGGATGAAAGTAAATTTGAAAAAAATTAGCAAATATGACAAAAAAAAAACCTAAAATTTTATGGCATCGAAGATGCTCAGGTTTTGACATTGAGGGAGCTCTGGACAAAAAAAAAACACAAAATCAATGCTCAAAAAGATCTGAATTGTGACCCTTATTCAAAGTTTATTTTTTGTTTAACGGAGGTTATAACTTTTATATGTACGGTACATTGCGGGTTTAGATGACACAAGCTTGGTAACGCCGCCCTCTATAGAAAGAGTTAAACAAATTTGACAATAAAAACATATAGAACCTCACATTTTTCGCTTTAGGAAAGAGTTAAAGAATATGGCATTTTTCGCTTTCGGAAAGAGAATTTCATATTTTCGAAAGAAGAGGTTGAATGTTTCCACCAGCTGGTACCTGGCCTTACCAACCCAGAGCACGCAATGGCCAGTGAATGAATGAACCATAAATAAAAAGAAAGAAAACCACACGTCAAAGGGATCTTGTGAATCCGTCGTACATACGGCACAACACAAAATCTCTCCAATAACAGTGGCCATTAATTTCTTACCATATATCCAACGCGGCTCTGGCGTTACGTGTCCTACACAACTCGCTCCCCTTTCCAGCTTGGAGGCCAGCCACCCAACGGCTAGTGCCCCCGTTCAATCTCGGCCGTCCGATCCCGCGCCCCGACCGTTGCGATCCGAGCCCTTACCGACCGTTGGAGGGAGCCAGCCGCTCCTCCTCCTCGCCCCCGCTCCGCGCAGAGGCCCACGCCGCCGCCCACCCCGACAGGCTCGGACCTTGCCCGTCCTCGTCCTATATCTCTCCTCCCCTCCTCCGGAACCCAGACCCCCAATCCCTCCAAGAACTCCCCCATCACGCCACCGATTGATCCGCCCACGGCACGAAAGCGCGAGGCAAAGGTCGATTCATAACTAGGCGAGGCGAGAAGAGTCGGAGGGTGAAGAGCTGCCGAGAAGGGTCGCCGTAGAGCTCGCCGGAACCCACCGTGGCTGCGCTCGCCGGCGGGGAAGAGGGCTCGCGGGTTGCGCGCTTCTTCTCCTCGGTGCTCTCGGGGATCTTTGGGCAAGGCGAGGAGGGGGACGCGATGGCCGCACGCGCGCACAACAACGTCGCTGCCGCTCAGCAGCAGAACAGAGGTGCGTGCGCCGACGGGATCCTGCCCTCCCTTTCTCCTCTTCTTCTTCTTCCTTTGGCGTTGTACGGTTCCCCTGGGTGGATTCTTTGCTGGTTCCTGGTTCTTGTTCCGGTCTCGGGAAAAGATGGGTTCTTGGGGGAAAGGATGGGTTTCTTTGGGGGGAAAGATGAGTTTCTTGAGGGTGTTCGTTTCGGCCCTGACGCCCTGTCTGGTTGGGGTGAATTCTTGATGTGTTTTTGTTTGTCCCGGACGATTTCTTGTGAAGATTGCGCTTCAAGCTTCCGATCCGTGGCTTTCTATGCGATTAATTGTTCAAGATTCTAATCCTCGTTTTTGGTCTGAATTGATTGCTGCTAGAGCAGCTTCCGACGCAAGATTCGACTCTGATGGCGATTTGATGTGGTTTGATTTGATCCACCTCCTCGCGACGGATCTGACTTCTTGTTTCTGCCGTGCAGCTTTAGGTGGTGGTGGTGGTGGTGGTGTCCCCGCCATGGGCAAGCAGCAGAAGGCGGCCATGGCAGGCAGGCCCGACCCCAAGAACACCCGCCGCGCCCTTGGCGACATCGGCAACTTCGAGGCCAACAACCGGCGCGCCCCCCTGGGCGACATCGCCAACGTCGTCAACGTCCGCGCGGCCGAAGGGTAAGCAACAAATCTATCCGTTTCGGTGCGATTTCCTCCTCTTCTTCTTCCTATGGAACTCCCGCTTACGTTGCGTTCTTAGAAACAGGAAGCCGCAGCCCCATGAGCCGGTGAACCGCCCCGTCACGAGGAACTTCGGCGCCCAGCTCCTCAAGAACGCGCAGGAGAAAGCAAAGGTACGTACGCACGCATGCCCTCCTCCCTCCTCATCCTGATTTGAATCATATCTGGTCTCGGTGCTGATCGGAGCGTCGCCTGGCTTTGGTTGCTGCAGAACCCGGTGGCGAGACCTGCGGTGAGGAGGGCTCATCATGTCAAGCCCGCCCCTCCTCCACCGGAGCACGTGATCGAGATCAGCTCCGACTCGGACGTGACCAAGTCGGAGGCCGGCAGCGTCAGCTCCGTCCGCAAGTACTCGAGGAAGAAGGTGGTCACCACCCTCAGCCACGTGCTCTCGGCGCGCTCCAAGGTACGCGCGTTCACCTTTGGACAGTCGAACACTTTGCTTCTTAGACCTTGTCTGATCTGATTCTGATCCACCATTGCAATGCCAGTTTGCAGCCGGAATCACCGAAGAGCCAGCGATCCAGGACATCGACAAGCTTGACGGCGACAACCAGCTCGCCGTCGTCGATTACATCGAAGATATCTACAAATTCTACAAAGTCGCCGAGGTAAAAACACGGGCTCCCTTATGCAGCAGTAGAGTACTAGAGTGTGCAAAAAAGCATTGTGATCTCCTGCCTGCCGGGTCTCTGAATCTGATGAAGGTGTTGTTTCCATCCATGCCCTGTTGACAGAACGAGTGCCGGGCCAAGGACTACATGGACTCCCAGGTGGAGATCAACGCCAAGATGAGGGGCATCCTCATCGACTGGATCCTGGAAGTGCACCAGAAGTTCGACCTGATGCCAGAGTCGCTGTATCTCACGGTGTATATCATCGACATGTACCTCTCGCTGCAGACCGTGCTCCGGCGGGAGCTGCAGCTGGTGGGCGTCTCCGCCCTCCTCATCGCCTGCAAGTACGAAGAGATTTGGGCTCCTGAGGTAAGTAAAAAGCTGAATCCATCCCTCTGCTTTTCTCCACTCACCAGTGTTCGTTCGTTCATTCATCGAGTCCACGTTTCTGATTGCTGGCTGGCTGTGTGCGTACGCTTGCAGGTGAATGATTTCATCTTGATCTCCGACAGCGCATACACCCGGGAGCAGATTCTGAAGATGGAGAAGGCCATCCTGAACATGCTGGAGTGGAACCTGACGGTGCCCACGCCCTACGTGTTCCTCGTCCGTTTCGCCAAGGCCGCCTCCTCCTCCGATCAGAAGAACGACAAGGAGGTAAAAGAACTTCACATTTACATAAGCAGCATGCAGATTCTTCAGATCAGCGAGTCTGTGTGCTGATTGATGTTTCCCTATTCTTCTCTTGGATGTGTGTCTGTGCAGATGGAGAACACCGTCTTCTTCTTCGCGGAGCTGGCGCTGCTGCAGTACGGTCTGGTCCAGTCCAAGCCCTCCATGGTCGCCGCCGCTGCTGTCTACGCCGCCAG
Source organism: Triticum aestivum (assembly GCF_018294505.1). Lineage (NCBI taxonomy): Eukaryota > Viridiplantae > Streptophyta > Magnoliopsida > Poales > Poaceae > Triticum > Triticum aestivum. The sequence continues at coordinate 589,836,285 of NC_057801.1, read as the reverse complement.
GCTCACCCTGAAGAAAACCCCTCTGTGGACCGACACTCTGAAGCACCACACTGGCTTCACTGAAGCGCAGCTGATGTAAGCTACACTACTGAGTCTCTATTGTAGCCTTGAATCTGTGATTATTTCATTCAGGGGCACTGACTGATTTTGCGTGATGATTGGTTTCAGGGAGGCGGCCAAGATCCTGGTGGCCTCGCACTCCACGGCGCCTGACAGCAAGCTGAAGGTCGTCTACAAGAAGTACTCGAGCGAGAAGCTCGGAGGAGTCGCCCTGCGCCCGCCTGCGACCGACTTCTGCAAATGAGCTGCCCGCCTGTTTGTTGCTTTGGATCTGGACTTGGGAGTGCGATGGAAGGATTGTCTGACATTTCGCCGTGTTGATTGCTATTCGTTTCTTGCTTTTAGAAGAGTGCAAGGAGGGTTTGCTAAGAGTTTGTTGTTTGGTCGCAAGTCAGGCATATTATCTGACTTGTTGACAAGGATTTGTGTGATAAAAATACACCTTGGTCTTGGTGTATATATATGTCTTCTGAATGCTATCTACGACAGTTATTCAATTATTTGAATAATCTTTGGTGTCTCTGTCATTCTGAATTTCCTCCTAAAAATATGTTGTGTGAGATATTTTAACTGTTGTTCAAAATCTGAACCAGAAATTCCTCCTAAAAATATGGTGTAACTGTTATTCAAAATATGACATCATAATTTCAAAATCTGAACCACAGTTGTTGTTTGCAATTTACAATTTGCACTTCATAATTTGAACTGGCCTTTTTCGGCACTGCAATTTACAAAATCTGCACATTAACTTTTTCTTCTCACAGGCACTTTACAATGTGCAATCAATTTCTTTTTTAGTCCTTCTGAACTTCCTCCTTATTTAACCAGCTTACATGACTGTTGATTCTTGAACCATATTTGCACCTTCATAATTTGGAGCCTGCTCATAAACACTGCTCATAAAAGACTGTTGATTCATGTCTTAGAGGTGGTTTGCGCATTAAAATTTTCTTATCATAAAAACTTCACAGTAGCCACTTTGCAGTGCAATGAAATCAAATGGCTGATTGAGTTCAGGACAATGAATTGAGATTACAAGCTAAAGGTGCAATGAAACCAAATGGCTGATTGAGTTTTCAGGACAATGAATTGAGATTATCCCCCACAAGCTAAAGTGAAACCAAATGGCTGATTGTGTTCAAGATGGTTGAATAGAGCAATGAAATCAATGGTTGAGATGATGCATTTCAAGCATCAGTTTTGGAACATTGCTGATCAAGTTCAGTACATCGCGACGCGCATACCATCTGCATCAATGAACTGAGATTATCATAGGAAGATCCACCCTTTTCGACAGCTCTGCCACAGACCTCTTTCCACTCAAGGGCACGCCTCCTTATCGCCTTGGTATTGTCCTCATCGCAGGCCATGAGCCTCTTAACAGCCCTTGCAATGTCCTGACTCCCAATCAGGCCATCCTTATCGGCCCATTCGCGCAGGGCCAGTCCAACCTTCCAGTCTTCAACAATTAGACGGCCATCAATCGGTTGATCAAAGAACAGTGGCAGAGCAAGCATGGGCACACCAGCAAAGACAGCTTCAAGTGTCGAGTTCATCCCACAATGTGTCAAGAAGCCCCCAACAGAAGGATGGCACAGAACCTTCAGCTGATCGCACCATGCCATTATCATGCCCCTGTCGGTGTCGCCGACAAGTTCTCGCACCCGGGAAGACTTTTCACGAAGAATCCATAAGAATCTGACACCGCTCGATGCAAGGCCTAATGCTATCTCATCAAGCTGGGAGGCTGACACAGAGAGGAAGCTGCCGAGGGAGACATATAGCACCGAGTTCACGGGTTGAGAGTCCAGCCAGGTGAAGCAGTCTCCTGGACTGGTGGTAACTTCTCCATTGGACTTGGAATGCTGGTCTTCTAGTGTCATGTAGGGAATGCAGGGCCCAACTGGGAGAACTGGACATGGGAGTGCTGACCTTAGGGAGTTGATGACACCAGCCTCAAGCTCGTACATGGTGGTGAATAGGAGGCATTGCGCGTTCTTGATGCTAGAGACAGCTGCTAGGACATGGTTTACTGTTTTCTTGTTGTGAATTAAGGGCTCCAGATCAGACAAGGTTACTGAACTTGAAGCAAAGCCTGAGATATAGTGCTCAAGTCTCTTATCAGATTTATCTGCAGAAAAGAAAGGATGACTGAGCAATGCTGCAAGCTGCCATGTCCATTACTGAAATGAACAAACTACATCCACTATAACAATGACTATAAAAAAAATAAAATCACCCGAAATGAGAACCATGTGGTACAGTTAAAACAATACTCATATGCGATACCAATTTCTCAAGCTTGATCTATGGCTCAGTTCTAGCTATTTGGACGGCCTATAAAAAAACTGCATGCAGACCCTTAGGGGGTGTTTGTTTCCAAGGACTTTTTGGTGCAGGGACTAGAAAAAGTCCCTAACAAACCAAACAGGGTGGGACTTTTTTGGGACTTTTTGCTAAAAGTCCTTAGAAGCACCCCTTGAGAGTCTTTTTCAAAAAGCCCCAGGGACTAGAAAAAGTCCTAGGCCTAGAGAAACAAACACCACATGTTCTGTTCATGAACTAGGGTCCTTGATAACTCTGCCAAAAATATACAGTAACATTTCACTGATTCAAGTGCCATTGCTTGACTGCTCCATTAATTATTTATGTGCACATCCCGACGTATTTCAAGTGATACGATGCGGGCCGGCAGCTGCATGTGCAAAGGGCCGACTGACGCGGAGCATGGTCCATAAACATTGCCAAACATGAAAATGACTAATTAATCACATGTACTCACTGAACTATAAATCAGATGGTAGTACATTCAGATCCAACACCTGATAGATGCAACAGCCAACAAATTGAATGAAATGTTGTTGGTTCCCCAATCAGTAACGTTAATGGTCCAGTAATCGGGAGCTTTATCAGCCTATCAGAAAATGCTTGGAAGAGGAACCTGACCTGTGGTGGCGCCGGCGGCCGGGGCGTGCTCGTCGACGAGGCGCGGCGGGAGGGACTCGAAGTGGTAGTAGGCGGAGAAGAAGGAGGCGGGCATGGGGAAGAGCGAGCAGACCGGGACGCCCCTCCGGTTGCCGACGCCCACGACCCAGGACACGTAGGTGTCCGCCACGAGCGCCGCGACGGGCGGGACCTCCCCCCCTTCCTCCTCACGGAGGCGGTCGAGCAGGAGCTCGAAGGGCGCCTCCATTTCGGTGGCGACGGCGTCGAGGAAGCCCGCGTGGTCGGCGGCGCGGCCGTGCTCGGAGGGGATGACGTTGGGGATGGCGTGCAGGCGGACGCCGGGCGGCGGCGGGGCGGAGGAGGAGTGGAGCAGGCCGAGCCACTCCTCGGTGACGACGAACGTGACCGCGGCGCCGCGCGCGGCCAGGAGGCGGGACAGGTTCATCATGGCGTTGACGTGGCCCCGGCCGGGGAACGGCACCGCCACAATGTGGCAGCGGCACGGCTCCGCGGCGGCGGCGGCCATCTCCGTGACGACTGACGAGTGTGTGTGGCTCTCGTCGCGCTGTCGCTGCCTACGCCGCAGACGATGTTTGTTTGGAGTGAGCAGAGCGCGCAGGTGCGGTGACTCTGGTGCTCGTGTCAGCCGCCAACGTGCGCGCGGAGGATTCTGCGGCGACGTGTAGCATCTTTTCTATTGGCCGGCCGGCCCGCGGGTAACCCCACACACGTGTACAGTACATCTTATACCTACGAACATCTTCGAGACACTGATTTCGGTTTGAAGGATTTTTTTAGGGAAGTTGTAGGAAATTTTTTATAGATGCATTTGGTGAACGCGTACAAAAATTTCGTAGTAATACTATTCATTGTCTATGTTTTTAAGATATCTACACATCCACTCTAATCTTATTTTGTGCGTAGGAACGAGGCAAAACAATTCCTTAGAATGACAAGTCCCATTCTATCAAATTTCCGTATTACTCCTAATTCCCGCATTTTGGTTTCCTTCAAACTGAGGCCCGTAAACAATGACAGAAGATTTTAATGTCACGCTCAATGCATTGCCGTGTCAACAGTGTGGACTATAGAGTGCGGTCTTTCAAAAACAAAGTAAAGAGTGCGCGCGAGGGGTCGCACACGCCACCAGTCGCGTTAGGCAAGTTATGCAGTGTTTAGCATCATGATGGTGAACTGTCAAATTGTGGATTATGACAAGTCAACTACCAGCCTTGATATCGGTGCTCGCATTTTTCTGAAATTATTTTAGGCTTTTGGACGATGCTCGTTTAGTGGGAGAAGATGTTGTCTGTGATGACTTCATCAATCTCAAGATGATATGTCGGCTCAGTCTACCAGAGATGCTCATAGAGGTAGGGTGCACATGCTTTGCATTCATAAGGGTTGAAAGGATCGATATGGTTGACTAGAGGGAGAGGGGTGAATAGGCAACTAACAATTTTTAGCTTTTCTTGACCAAATAAAAATTAGCATCAAAATAGATTGTCTAGATGTGCAACTAGGTGAGCAACCTATATGACGCAACAACAACAAGCACACAAGCAAGCAAGGGATACAACACAATAAAAGCTTGCACAAGTAAAGGTAAGAGATAACCAAGAGTGGAGCCGGTGGAGACGAGGATGTGTTACCGCAGTTCCTTCCCTTTGAGAGGAAGTACGTCTCCGTTAGAGCGGTGTGGAGGCACAATACTCCCCAAGAAGCCACTAGGATCACCGTATTCTTCTCACGCACTCACACAAATGCGAGATGCAGTGATTCCACTATTGGTGCCCTTGAAGGCGGCAACCGAACCTTTACAAATAAGGTTGGGGCTATCCCCACAACATAATTGGAGGCTCCCAACGGCACCACGAAGCTTCACCATAATGGAATATGGCTCCGAGGTGACCTCAACCGTCTAGGATGCTCAAACACCAAGGAGTAACAAGATCCACAAGAGATTAGTGGGGGGAATCGAATTTCTCTTGGTGGAAGTGTAGATCGAGGCCTTCTCAACCAAACCCTAGAAAATCAACAAGTTTGATTGGCTAGGGAGAGAGATCGGGCGAAAATGAAGGTTTGAGCAACAATGGAGCTTGGGGAGGGAAGAGGTGGTCTTCTTGGGGAAGAAGACCCCCTTTATATAGTGGGGGAAAAGATCCAACTGTTATCCCCTCTCTCAGCCCGCGCGACGCGGTACTACCGTTGCAGGGTGCGGTACTACCGCTTGCGTGGTAGTGACCAGATGAGGGCCTGTTGCACAGGGCAACGAGCGGTAGAACCGCCGGAGCAGTACTATCGCGCGCCCCTACGGTACTACCGTAAGGCAGGTATCAATTGGCACTGGAAATGCATAGAAGTAATAAATTACTTCCGTAACAACTTCCGCTGAGGTTGGAACTGTGAAAAAAATCCGGCACTGTAGTACCGGACAGACGTCGCGATATTATCGCGTGAAGGTGGATGTAAACAATTACACCCGTGCCTACTTCCGCATGCATCAGTGTCAGGGCTGGAGGCAGCGGTACTACCGCTCACAAGGAGCGGTACTACCGCTCACAAGGAGCGGTACTACCGCTGGCCCCTGTGGTACTACCGCTCCCTTGAGCAGTACTACCGCACGCCACAAGGTCTTTAGCACTTGGCTGCCTTCATATCGCAGACACATGGATAAACGGACGGTGCTCCATCGAAGCGAAGGAAAGGTGGTGCAAAGGAACAGATGTGTACATGTTGATTCCACCCTAACCTTTCCGAAGCGGACTCGCTCTTAATAGTACGGCTTTCCTACGACCCAAATCCACCAAAAAGAAACATAGAGAACAACCGTCTTCGATAGGCTCTGAGGGGCACCGAATCGTCTTGTGCCTAGACATGAGATATTTGAAATGCTCAATGCACACAATTAGTCCACAAATGCATTGTCATCAATCACCAAAACCACTTAGGGAGAAATATGCCCTTACAATCTCCCCCTTTTTGGTGGGTTGATGACAATACGTGATTTTCACATAGAGATATATAATTAGCATAAGCAAACCCAAAATCTATAAAATATAGACAGGCTCCCCCTAGATGTGTGCATTCTATAGATATGCTTTGGACTGCAAAACACACACACACTAGGATCAACACTCCCCCTATACTTTGTAGACAATGCAATCCTTACAACAAGATAAGTGGCACTAAGCATGGAAGCAAGGTATAGCAAGTGAGCATGAAGATAAGGGCACAAGACAAAATAAACTCACAAGCTACTAATCATACTTGACAATAAAAGGATAAGAGTGATGGCATATCTCTCACACCATATGATAAAATAAGTCTCCTGGTCTCACACACACATAACACAAACCAAAGCAATGACGAAGGTTTAACGAAAGCAAGGATACAAATCAAAGTACTCGCAAATCCTACTCTCTCTCCCCCTTTGGCATCAAGACCCCAAAAAGGCAGAGAGGACACCTAAGACACAGGTGGTATCTCCCACTGTAGTGAACACCCAACAATCTCCTCCTCTGAAGCAGCAGGAATGGACTCCTCATGTAACTCAACCCACTGATAGCCCTTCTTATTCATCCAAGCAGCCTCAGGTGTGATGGTCTTCTCAGACCCACTCGAGAAGTGCTCGCCAAGCTTCCTCAAAATGTGCTTGTCGCGCTGGCGACTCTCCTTGTGAGCAACGTGAATCTGATACTGCCCCTTGGCCTGCATGCAGAACAAATTCTTCACCCTGTCTTTGAGCTTCGAAGCCCAAGATGGCTCAGCAGAGGGAGGCTCATACTCCTCAAAACTGTCCTCCTCCTCCTCCTCCTCTGCAATCTCATCTTCATCAACATCCATGCGGGCAACCCGCTTCAGCCCGGGTAGTGGTGTTAGCCCGCCCGTTCTTCTGTCGTAGCTTAATGGGCTCATGGTGAAACCAGTTGGGAGCATGAAACTCCTCACCCGGAAAGAGCTTCTCCCAAGTCTTGTGAATCAAGAGGTGCAAATAGGGTCCATAGATGGGAACCTTACGATGGAACACAACATACCGAAGCTCACACCACATGATGTGAGAAACATCAAGTGGTCCAAGTTGTTGAAGACACGCATCTTCACAAATAAGCATAATGTCCACAAGATATGAATGCACCGTGTCCTTGTCACCCATGCAAGGAAAAAGAGAGTTGCGAAAGATCCAATGCATGATGTCGAGAAATGGATTCAACACATAAGACTTCTTGCTATTGGGTAAAGTCTTCTCAACCAGGAATGGTTGAAGCTTGTTCTTGGAAGCAGACTCTGGGTTGGCATGCGGGCGGATACCAACAGGCTCATCTAGCCCCTCATCATGAACGTGCAACAGATCCATGAACTCCTTCCACTCAGTAGTCATCTTCTTTCAATTTGTCATCCAAGTCATGCTCTGCTTCACATCCGAGTGGAAGTGGACAGAAGCAAAAAACCGAGCCACAATCTCCAGGTCATAGTCAAGGTGGAACGAGATGATCTCCTCAATACCAAACTGCTCCACCAAATCCATAGGCTCACCAAAAATGCCTGGTTCTTCCTCAGATGCTCCATGTCAATACACTGAACGGGTACGTAGATGTTCTGCTCGGCCTTGATCACATCTAGGAAGATGAGATTTTGTTGCTTGGTCCAAAACAAGTCATCGCTCCTTACCTGTTCCCGAGGCTTTATGTAGGTGTTGAGCTTCCTCCAAATCTGGAACTCTGCTAGAGGCATGTCTTCCAAGCTGACAACTGGCTCCTTGATCTTGGTGGCTGTTGTCTCAAAGTTGCGTTGCGGGGCATTGGACCCCTCAGGAGCTTCTTGGTTGCGAAGACGCTTCGAGCTCGTATGACGGATGGGATTCGAGCACCTAACAACGGAATCGGAGGCACCAGCTATGACACACAACACAAACACACGAGAAGAGCGAGAAGGATTATTGCAAAGACCAAGGCCAAAAAAATGAGACAAATAGAAATGAGATTGGATGTGACAAAACAAAATACTTTTAAGTCAAGCGGTAGTACTGTAACTAGGCACGAAAGTAAAATTTTGAAGGAAATATGCCCTAGAGGCAATAATAAAGTTGTTATTTTATATTTCCTTATTCATGATAAATGTTTATTATTCATGCTAGAATTGTATTAACCGTAAACTTGATACATGTGTGAATACATAGACAAAACACCGTGTCCCTAGTATGCCTCACTAGACTAGCTCGTTGATCAAAGATGGTTAAGTTTCCTAGCCATGGACATGAATTGTCATTTGATGAACAAGATCACATCATTAGTGGACTGATGTGATGGACAAGACCCATCCGTTAGCTTAGCATAATGATTGTTTAGTTTTATTGCTACTGATTTCTTCATGTCAAATACATATTCCTCCGACTATGCGATTATGCAACTTCCGGACACCAGAGGAATGCCTTGTGTGCTATCAAACGTCACAACATAACTGGGTGATTATAAAGATGTTGTACATGTATCTCCGAAGGTGTTTGTTGGGTTGGCATAGATCGAGATTAGGATTTGTCACTTCGAGTATCGGAGAGGTATCTCTTGGCCCTCTCGGTAATGCACATCATATGAAGCCTTGCAAGAAATGTGACTAATGAGTTAGTTGCAGGATGATGCATTACAGAACGAGTAAAGAGACTTGCCAGTAATGAAATTGAACTAGGTATGAAGATACGGATGATCGAATCTTGGGCAAGTAACATACCGGTGACAAAGGGAATAACGTATGTTGACATTGTGATTCGACCGATAAAGATCTTTATAGAATATGTGGGAACCAATATGAGCATCCAGGTTCCACTATTTGTTATTGACCGGAGAGGTGTCTCGGCCATGTCTACATAGTTCTTGAACTCGTAGGGTCCGCACACTTAACGTTTGATGACGATATGTATTATATGAGTTATGTGTTTTGGTGACCGAAGGTTGTTCGGATTCCCGGATGAGACCACAGACATGACAAGGAGTCTCGAAATGGTCGACAGGTAAAGATTTATATATTGGAAGGTTATATTCGGACACCGGAATGGTTCTGGAGTGGTTCGGGTATTTTTCGGAGTACCAAGGGGTTACCGGACCCCCCTGGGAAAGTTAATGGGCCATTGGGGAGAGGAGAGGCAGGCCACAAGGAGGTGGCGCCCCCCCCCATGGGGTGTCCGAATTGGACTAGGGGAGGGGGCGCAGCCCTCGTTTCCCTCTCCCTCCCTTTCTTTTCCTTTCCCCCCTCCATTGGAAGGAAGGGGGGAGCTGACTAGGAGTGGGAGTCCTAGTAGGACTCCCCCCACTTGGCGCCCCCCTAGGGCCGGCCTCCCCCCTCTCCTCCTTTATATACGGGGGCAGGGGGCACCCCAAAGCACATCAATTGTCTTAGTCGTGTCCAGTGCCCCCCTCCACAGGTTACTCCTCCGGTCATATTATCGTAGTGCTTAGGCAAAGCCCTGTGCAGATCACATCACCAACACCATCACCACGCCGTCGTGCTGATGGAACTCGTCTACTCCATCGACACTCTACTGGATCAAGAGTTCGAGGGATGTCATCGGGCTGAACGTGTGCAAAACTCGGAGGTGCCGTACGTTTGGTACTTGATCGGTTGATTCGAGAAGACGTTTGACTACATCAACCGCGTTAAGTTAATGCTTCCGCTTTCGGTCTACGAGGGTACATGGACACACTCTCCCCCTCTCGTTGCTATGCATCTCCTAGATAGATCTTGCATGAGCGCAGGAATTTTTTTGAAATTGCATGCTACGTTTCCCAACAATGACATCCAAGCCAGGTCTATGCGTAGATGATATGCACGAGTAGAACACAAAGAGTTGTGGGTGGTGATCGTCATACTGCTTACCACCAATGTCTTATTTTGATTCGACGGTATTGTTGGATGAAGCGGCCTGGACCAAACTTACATGGCCGCGTTCATGAGACCAGTTCCACCGACAGACATGCAACTAGTTTTGCATAAAGGTGGCTGGCGGGTGTCTGTTTCTTCAACTTTAGTTGAATCGAATTTGACTGCGGCTGGTCCTTGTGAAGGTTAAAACAACAAACTTGATAAATAACCGTTCTGGTTTTTGTGCCGTTGGTTTGTACGGTTGATGCTAGAAGCCCATAGCAGCCACGTAAAACTTGCAACAAATAAAGTAGATGACGTCTAACTTGTTTTTGCAGGGCATGTTGTGATGTGATATGGTCAAGACATGAGGTGATATAAGTTGTTGTATGAGATGATCATGTTTTGTAAAAGTTATCGGCAACTGGCAGGAGGCCTTATGGTTGTCACTTTATTGTATGAAATACAAAAACCATGTAATTGCTTTACTTTATCATTAAGCATAGCGATAGTCGTAGAAGCAATAGTTGGCGAGATGAAAATGATGCTACGATGGAGATCAAGGTGTCAAGCCGGTGACGATGGAGATCATGACGTTGCTTTGGTGATGGAGATCAAACGCACACCATGATGACGGCCATATCATGTCACATATTTTGATTGCATGTGATGTTTATCTTTATGCATCTTATTTTGCTTAATTAGTACGGCGGTAGCATTATAGGATGATCCCTTACTAAAATTTCAAGGTATAAGTGTTCTCCCCGAGTATGAACTGTTGCGAAAGTTCTTCGTGTTGAGACACCACGTGATGATCGAGTGTGATAAGCTCTACGTTTAAATACAATGGATGCAAGCTAGTTTTGCACATGCGGAATACTCGGGTTAAACTTGATGAGCCTAGCATATACAGATATGGCCTCGAAACACTGGAGACCAAAAGGTCGAACATGAATCATATAGTGGATATGATCAACATAGAGATATTCACCATTGAAAACTACTCCATCTCACGTGATGATCGGACATGGTTTAGTGGATTTGGATCACGTACCATTTAGATGACTTGAGGGATGTCTATCTAAGTGGGAGTTCTTAAGTAATATGATTAATTGAACTTAATTTATCATGAACTTAGTCCTGACAGTTTTTGCATATTTATGTTTTAGATCAATGGCCCGTGCTACCGTTCCCTTGAACTTTTGATATGTTCCTAGAGAAAAATAAGTTGAAAGATGATAGTAGTAATGATGCGTACTGGGTCCACGATCTGAGGATTATCCTCATTGCTGCACAAAAAAATTGTGTCCTTGATGCACCGCTAGGTGACAGAGCTATTGCAGGAGCAGATGCAGATGTTATGAATGTTTCACAAGCTCGATATGATGACTGCTTGATAGTTTAGTGCACCATGCTTTACGGCATAGAACCGGGACTTCAAAAATGTTTTGAACGCAACAGAGCATATGAGATGTTCCAAGAGCTGAAATTGGTATTTCAGACTCATGCCCGTGTCGAAAGGTATGAGACCTCTGACAAGTACTTTGCCAACAAGATGGAGGAGAATAGCTCAGTTAGTGAGCATGTGCTCAGAATGTCTGGGCACTATACTCACTTGAATCAAGTGGGAGTTAATCTTCTAGATAAGATAGTGATTGACAGAGTTCTGTGATACGTCTCCAATGTATCTACTTTTCCAAACACTTTTTCCCTTGTTTTGGACTCTAACTTGCATGATTTGAATGAAACTAACCTGGACTAACGCTGTTTTCAGCAGAACTACCATGGTGTTATTTTTGTGCAAAAACAAAAGTTCTTGGAATGATATGAAAATCCACGGAGATAACTTTTGGAAAATATAAAAAATACTGGAAAAAGATGAAGGCCAGGGGCCCACACCCTGTCCACGAGGGTGGGGGGCGCCCCCCTCCCCCTGGGTGCCCCCTATCTCGTGGGCCCCCTGCTGCTCCACCGACCTCAACTCCAACTCCATATATTCCGTTTCGTGTAGAAAAAAATCAGAGAGGAAGTTTCATCGCGTTTTACGATACAGAGCCGCCGCCAAGCCCTAAAACCTCTTGGGAGGGCTGAACTGGAGTCCGTTCGGGGCTGCGGAGAGGGGGATTCGTCGCCATCGTCATCATCAACCACCCTCCATCACTAATTTCATGATGCTCACCGCCGTGCGTGAGTAATTCCATCGTAGGCTTGCTGGACAGTGATGGGTTGGATGAGATTTACCATGTAATCAAGTTAGTTTTGTTAGGGTTTGATCCCTAGTATCCACTATGTTCTGAGATTGATGTTGCTATGACTTTGCTATGCTTAATGCTTGTCACTAGGGCCCGAATGCCATGATTTCAGATCTGAACCTATTATGTTTTCATGAATATATGTGAGTTCTTCATCCTATCTTGCAAGTCTATAGTCACCTATTATGTGTTATGATCCTACAACCCCGAAGTGACAACAATCGGGATACTTCTCGGTGATGACCGTAGTTTGAGGAGTTCAAGTATTCACTATGTGTTAATGCTTTGGTCCGGTACTCTATTAAAAGGAGGCCTTAATATCCCTTAGTTTCCACTAGGACCCCGCTGCCACGGGAGGGTAGGACAAAAGATGTCATGCAAGTTCTTTTCCATAAGCACATATGACTATATTCGGTATACATGCCTACATTACAATGATGAATTGGAGCTAGTTCTGTGTCAACCTATTATAGCTATTACATGAGCAATTGCATCCGACATAATTATCCATCACTGATCCAATGCCTATGAGCTTTTCACATATTGTGCTTTGCTTATTTACTTTTTTGTTGCTACTGTTACAATCACTACAAAACTGCTATCTTTACTTTTGCCACTGTTACCATTACTATCATATTACTTTGCTACTAAATACCTTGCTGCAAATACTAAGTTATCCAGGTGTGGTTGAATTGACAACTCAACTACTAATACTTAAGAATATTCTTTGGCTCCCCTTGTGTCGAATCAATAAATTTGGGTTGAATACTCTACCCTCGAAAGCTGTTGCGATCTCCTACACTTGTGGGTTATCAAGACTAATTTTTGGCGCCGTCGCCGGGGAGCATAGCACTATTCTTTGAGTCACTTGGGATTTATATCTGCTGATCACTATGAAGACCTTGAAAGATCAAAGAACTAAAATTTATCCCTCAACTACGAGGGGAGGTAAGGAACTGCCATCTAGCTCTGCACTAGATTCTCCTTCTGTTATGAATAAGCTTGCGACACCTAAACCTGCTACTGCTATTAATTCTGATATGTCACATGTTATTGATGATGCCACTTCTGCTATGCATGATACTTATGATGAAACTACTTCTATGCTTGATACTACTGTGCCATTAGGTGAATTTCTTGATGAACAACTTACTAGGGCTAGGGAGAATGAAATTATTGAAAATGAAATCATTGATGATAGTGATGATGAAGGCTCTCCCCCTAATTATGAATTGCCTGTTGTTCCTGAGGGTTATGTTATGGATGAAGAAGCTGCTAGAGCTATTTTTGCTTGCAATGATAGATATGATCTTAAGAAGTTATTAGCCAAATGGAAGCAGCAATCCCTTAATGCTAAAATGAAACCTGACCCTGCTTTTGCTACTTCACCTATCTGTGTTACTGATAAGGATTATGAATTCTCCGTTGATCCTGAGATAATTACTTTAGTTGAATCTGATCCTTTCTATGGCACTGAATCCGAAACTGTTGTGGCATATCTTACCAAGTTAAATGATATAGCTACCCTGTTTACTAATGATGAGAAGTCTCGCTATTATTATATCCTTAAGATATTTCCATTCTCATTAAAGGGTGATGCTAAAACATGGTTTAATTCGCTTGATCCTGGTTGTGTGTGTAGTCCCCAGGATATGATTTATTACTTCTCTGCTAAATATTTCCCTGCTCATAAGAAACAAGCTGGCTTGCGGGAAATATATAATTTTGTGCAAACCAAAGAAGAGAGTCTCCCACAAGCTTGGGGGAGGCTTCTCCGATTACTTAATGCTTTGCCTGATCATCCTCTTTAGAAAAATGAAATACTTGATATCTTTTATAATGGACTAACTGATGCTTCCAAGGACCACTTGGATAGTTGTGTTGGTTGTGTTTTCAGGGAAAGAACAGTCGACCAAGCCGAATTGTTATTGAATAATATGTTGACAAATGAAAATAATTGGACTCTTCCTGAGCCAATTCCTGAGACAACTCCTAAACCTATTGAGCCAACTCCCGAGCCTATTCCTAAACCTACTCCGAAGAAGAGAGGTGTTCTATTTCTCAGTCCCGAAGATATGCAAGAGGCAAAGAAATCAATGAAAGAAAAAGGTATTAAAGCTGAAGATGTTAAGAATTTACCTCCTATTGAAGAAATACATGGTCTTAATATACCGCCTGTCGAAAAAACACATTGTCTTGATAACCCGACACATGTAGTAAAGGTAAAGTCTCTCTATAGATATGATAAAGTTGAAATTCCGTCTACTAAGTTTCATAGCCAATGCTTAGATGAATTTGATGAATTTATGGATAAACAAGGAAATTTCAATGATTATGTTAGTAGACAGTTGAAAAATAATGCTTATATGATTGGATGCTTGAGTGATTATATGTCTAGAGTTAAGGGTGAACTTAAACTCACTAGTAAACATGTTTATATGGTCACCACTCAAGCTGAACAAGTACTTAAGGCTCAGAATGAATTGCTAGATGAACTAAATAATAAACCTGACTTTGCTGTTAGAGTGGCTACTAGAACTGGTAAAATGACTCAGGAGCCTTTGTATCCTGAAGGACACCCTAAGAGGATTGAACAAGATTCTCAGAACAATAATATAGATGCTCCTAATTCTTCTAAGAAGAAGAAAAAGAAAAATGATAGTACTTTGCATGCTTCTAGTGAACCCAATGTAGAAACACCTGAGATTCCTAATGATACTTCTATCTCTGATGCTGAAACACAATCCGGAGACGAACATGAACTTGATGATAATGCTAATAATGATGTTCATGTAGATGCTCAACCTAGTAATAACAATGATATAGAAATTGAACCTACTGTTGGTCTTGATAACCCACAATCAAGAAACCAACGTTATGATAAGAGAGATTTTGTTGCTAGGAAGCATGGTAGAGAAAGAGAACCATGGGTTCAGAAACCCATGCCTTTTCCTCCTAAACCATCCAAGACAAAGGATGATGAGGACTTTGAGCGCTTTGCTAAAATGATTAGACCTATTTTCTTACGCATGCGCTTAACTGATATGCTTAAACTAAACCCTTATGCTAAATATATGAAAGATATCATCACTAATAAAAGGAAAATACCTGAAGCTAAAATCTCCACCATGCTTGCTAACTATACCTTTAAGGGTGGAATTCCTAAGAAACTTGGTGATCCCGGAGTACCCACTATACCATGCTCCATCAAAAGAAATTATGTTAAAACTACATTATGTGATTTAGGAGCCGGTGTTAGTGTTATGCCTCTTTCCTTGTACCGTAGACTTGAATTAAGTAAGTTGACACCTACTGAGATATCTTTGCAAATGGCTGACAAATCAAATGCTATACCTGTCGACATTTGTGAGGACGTGCCTTGTTGTTGTTGCGAATGTAACTATCTTAACAGACTTTGTCATTCTTGATATGCCTGAGGACGACAATATGTCGATCATCCTTGGTAGACCCTTTTTAAATGTTGCAGGTGCTGTTATTGATTGCAACAAAGGCAATGCCACCTTTCATGTTAATGGAAATGAGCATACGGTACATTTTCCAAGGAAACAACCTCAAGTTCACAGCATAAATTCTATTGGGAAAATTCCATCAATTATATTTGGAGGTTTTGAATTTCCTCTTCCTACTACAAAGAAAAAGTATGATATTCTTATTATTGGGGATGTTCATATCCCGTTGAGGTAACCTAGTGTCACTTGGAAATTTCTCCGGTTCTATGTGATTCGGAATGAGTTTGTTAACAAGACTTGATCAACCTTGTGTTAGTGGATTCATTTTGATGATCATGAGATGGATGAAACTAGAAGACACAACTTTTTGTACCCCCTCTTTACTTTCTGTTACTTAGAATAAATAAAGTAAAAATAAAATATTTTGTCTGTTTTCTGAATTATCCATGCAATAAAAAATATCCCGAAAATAAAAGTGCTCCAAATGCCCTGTGAATTTATTATGATTTTTATGGAATATTTGACGATTTTAGGCACCGAGAACACTGCAGGGGGGTCAAGCACCTAGCCATGAGGGTGGAGGGCGCGCCCCTCTCCCTGGGCACGCCACCCTGTCTCGTGGGCCCACAGTGGACCCCCTCCACTTATTCGTGCACCCACACACTTCTTCTTCCTCCCAAAAAAATCATCATCCAGCTCAAGCACGAGTTCCAGCTCATTTTGTTGCGATTTTCGATCTCCTTGCTCAAAGCCCAATTCACAAAATTGCTTTGGGAGATTGTTTCTTGGTATGTGACTCCTCCATTGGTCCAATTAGTTTTTGTTCTAGTGCTTTATTCATTGCAAATTTTTGATGCATAGGTGACCCTGTTCTTGAGCTTGCATGTCAAATCTATGAGGTCCCAAGTGATTTTAATGCATGATATAGGCTCTAGGCACTTGTAGGAGTAGTTGCTGTCAATCTTGTTCAGTTTTATTCACTTTTATTTTGAAGTTACTAAAAATTTCAGAATTTCCAGAAAAGATGAAGAGGTGGTTATTGAGGGGATCTTCTAGCCAAGGCTCCAATGATAAGCAATCTAAGGAGAAAGAAAAGGCCAAGTATAATCTTCCTCGCATAGCGGAAGTAAGGCCTTGTGAGTGGCCATGTGATAATTTCTTGAGAGAAGCTGGGATCTATGAAGACTTTTATTCTTTGGCTGAAAATGCCGGCCTCACCGACTTCCTCCACGACCAGATCGAATAATACCTCTTACGTACCAATACTTTCGTGCAAAACTTTTATTATCACCCTAAGAATTCACCTCCTTCAGTATCTTTTCATTTATATGACGAGGCTAAGGAAATGTCATTACGTAATTTTTGCGCGGTTTGTGGAATACCCTTTGAGGGTAGCTTAGATGAACCACATCGTAAAGATGTGGATGGTTTCGTTGATACTATTGTTGTAGGGGAATCGAAGAAAGGTTCCGAGGCAAGAATCACTAGCATACACTTTCCTGTTTTACGCTACTTTGCCTTATTTGCTAGTCGATGCTTAATCGGTCATGGAAATAGTGGAAACTTCAATGTTCCTGATATTGTTATTCTGCTCTATGCCTTATTTGGTGATAACACTTTTAGTATGGGTGCAGTTATTGCTAAATGTTTAAGTCTAAACCATACAAAGGGCCCCATCTTTGGAGGCATCTATGCTGCACGCCTTGCTAAATACTTTGAGATGCCTATTAGACATGATGAGGAAGAGGAGACATCTTTGCCTCTTACCTTTTTAGATTACAGGAGCATGGTAGCGCATGAGTTTATTGTTTACAATGATGATAAGATGCTTCTGTATGACCTGAGATTTAATAAGAAACACAATGAGATTATTACCTTGCCTGCACCTTCTTTGTTTGATTTAACTGCAGGGCATTACCTTGTTTCGCCGGAAGCGGTGTATGCGTACCGAGGCCATACGTCAGTTCCAGAGCCGGAGCCGGAACCACCACTGGACCCATATCGTCCATCATCTTATAAGTGGGATCCGGAGGAGATCGCTAACCGGTGGTAGTACGAGGACACTTATCAGTACACCGGGGAGAGTAGCCGCTATCCATGGCCCTAGACCAACTTAGGCTAAAAGCTTAAGCTTGGGGGAGTATGTATTTCCCACCGACTTTACATTCATGTTCACACACTATTCTAGTCGTCGGTGCTCATACTCTTTCACTGTATTATCCATGCTAGTTAATTCTTTTTCTAGCTTTCTTATTGTGTGTTTGATAAACCTTATAAAAACCAAAAAAATTAGTTAGTTTAATTTTCAAGCCCGTAGTAGAAATAATTAAAAAGAAAACCCAAAAATATTTCTCGTTCTTCTTTTATTTGTTGGGAGCTTTCCCGTGTAAATAGTTTTATTTTCTTTCCTTTTCTTTGGGGGTCAAGAGTAGAAGACCATATTACTTTGTCTTCTCTCTTGAAATGAATGCTTGCAGATTCCAGCTTAGTCTAATGCACATGCACTCTTATTATTATACACATTGTTCGGTTGTGCAAGTGAAAGGCAATAACAACGATATATGATGGACTGATTGAGATGAGAAAAGCTGGTATGAACTCGACCTCTTTTGTTTTTGTAAATATGATGAGTTCATCGTTCCTGATTCAACTTATTATGAATAAACATGTTTGCAATGACATTTAGAGATTATATTTGCTTATGCCATGCTTAATTAGCTATGAGTTATAATGGTTTACCTTGCGTGCCAACATGCTATTAAAATGATCGTGATGTGGTATGATGAGATGGTATCCTCCTTTGAATGAATTGAGTGACTCGACTTGGCACATGTTCACGCATGTAGTTGAAACAAAATCAACATAGCCTTCACGATATTTATGTTCATGGTGGATTATATCCTACTCATGCTTGCACTTAGTGTAAATTAATTTTAATGCATGTTCATGACTGTTGTCGCTCTCTCAGTTGGTCGCTTCCCAGTCTTTTGCTAGCCTTCACCTGTACTAAGAGGGAATACTGCTTGTGCATCCAAACTCCATAAACCCCAAAGTTATTTCATATGAGTCCACCATACCTTCCTATATGCGGTATCAACCTGCCGTTCCAAGTAAATTTGTATGTGCCAAACTCCAAACCTTCAAATGAAATTCTATTTTGAATGCTCGAGTAGCTCATGTTTCAACTAGGATTGTCTGTATCTTCCATGCTAGGTGGGTTATTCTCAAGGGGAGTGGAGTCTGCTTCTCATTCACGAGAAAATGGCTGGTAACCGGGATGCCCAGTCTCATGATAAAAAAGATCAAAGAAAATCAAAATAATTAAAACAAAACTCCCCCAGGACTGTTGTTGGTATGGACGGTACCCTGTTGTTTCGGATGGCCGTGGAGTGTGCTTGTTGGTGGTGGGGGAGTATAAACTTTACCATTCTGTTTGGGAACCGCCTATAATGCATGTAGTATGGAAGATATCACCATCTTATAGTTGTTGTGTTGACAGTGAAAGTATGCCACTCAAAATGTTATTTATCTCTCTATTTTAAAATCGAGCTCTGGCACCTCTACGAATCCCTGCTTCCCTTTGCGAAGGGCCTACCTATTTACTTTTATGTTGAGTCATCACCTTCTTATTAAAAAGCACCCGCTCGAGAGCACACTGTCATTTGCGTGCATTACTGTTAGTTTATATTGGGTATGACTTGACTGGATCTTTTTGCCATGAATTACATGTTTAGTCAGTCCTTGATCTTTAAAGGTGCTCTGCATTTATGTTTTGCAGTCTCAGAAAGGGCTAGCGAGATACCATTTTGTTATATCATATTATGATTGTTTTGAGAAAGTGTTGTCATCTGAGTTTTATTATTATCGCTCGCTAGTTGATTATGCCATTGATATGAGTAAACATGAGACCTGAGTGTTATTGAGAATATGGTTAGTTCATAATCTTTGCTGAAACCTTGAATGCTGGCTTTACATATTTACAACAACAAGAGCAAACAGAGTTTGTAAAAGTTTTTTCTTTATCACTTTCAGTTTATCAACTGAATTGCTTGAGGACAAGCAAAGGTTTAAGCTTGGGGGAGTTGATATGTCTCCAATGTATCTACTTTACCAAACACTTTTGCCCTTGTTTTGGACTCTAACTTGCATGATTTGAATGAAACTAACCCGGACTGACGCTGTTTTCAGCAGAACTGCCATGGTGTTATTTTTGTGCAGAAATAAAAGTTCTCAGAATGACCTGAAAATCCACGGAGATAACTTTTGGAAAATATAAAAAATACTGGCAAAAGATGAAGGCTAGGGGCCCACACCCTGTCCACGAGGGTGGGGGGCGCGCCCCCTCCCCCTGGACGCGCCCCTGTCTCGTGGGCTCCCTGCTGCTCCACCAACCTCAGCTCCACCTCCATATATTCCGTTTCGCGGAGAAAAAAATCAAAGAGGAAGTTTCATCGCGTTTTACGATACGGAGCCGCCACCAAGCCCTAAAACCTCTTGGGAGGGCTGATATGGAGTCTGTTCGGGGCTCCAGAGAGGGGGATTCATCGCCATTGTCGGTGTCAAAACCGGCGGATCTCGGGTAGGGGTCCCGAACTGTGCGTCTAGGCGGATGGTAACAGGAGACAAGGGACACGATGTTTTTACCCAGGTTCGGGCCCTCTCGATGGAGGTAAAACCCTACTCCTGCTTGATTAATATTGATGATATGGGTAGTACAAGAGTGGATCTACCACAAGATCAGAGAGGCTAAAGCCTAGAAGCTAGCCTATGGTATGATTGTTGTTCGTCCTACGGACTAAAACTCTCCGGTTTATATAGACACCGGAGAGGGCTAGGGTTACACAGAGTCGGTTATAATGGGAGGAGATCTTCATATCGTATCGCCAAGCTTGCCTTCCACGCCAAGGAAAGTCCCATCCGGACACGGGACGGGGTCTTCAATATTGTATCTTCGTAGTCCGGGAGTCCGGCCGAAGGTCATAGTCCGGCCATCCGGACACCCCCTAATCCAGGACTCCCTCAGTAGCCCCTGAACCAGGCTTCAATGACGACGAGTACGGCGCGCAAGTTGTCTTCGACATTGCAAGGCGGGTTCTTCTTCAAATTCCTTGTACCCGTCGAATAGTGTCCGGCTTCTAGTGCGTGCCGCCCTCCTCTGCTTCTGTGCCCCATAATGACCATCTTCCACGTGTCAAACGAATGCGAAAAGCCAGGGGATTTTTTCAGTCACGCCCTGGTTGCGTTAATGAACCGCCCATAAAAGAGACGGGGATTTAGATCCAATTCACACCATCTTCCCTCCGCGAGCTTTCATCAGAGTGCCTTCGACAGAGATCCATTCCACCATGGCCGGTCGGTGCAGCTCCTCCTCTCGCCTCTCCAGCCCTCGGCCCGGAGATTGGGGGCGGTGTTCCATCCCGCATAGCGAGCTAGTATTGCTTCAGTCCAAGGGGCTTCTGCCCCCAGCATATATGTAACACCCCGGATGTAACTTTCCATATTTGTATCTCCAACTCTTGCCATTTTCGGCGATGTGATATGATATTCCCTCTGTGGTTAGGTTTTGTCTTTTGTTTTTCATTTTATTCATGTCATGCATCTCATATCATGTCATCATGTGCATCTCATTTGCATACGTGTTCGTATCATGCATCCGAGCATTTCCCCGTTGTCCGTTTCGCAATCCAACACTCCCACATGCACCGGCGCACCCCCTCTTGTCCCTTTTCGTGTGCGGGTGTTGAGCATTCTCGGAATGGACCGAGCCTTGCCAAGTGGCCCTGGTATAGCACCGGTAGACCACCTGTCAAGTTTCGGGTCATTTGGAGCTCGTTTGATACTCCAACGGTTAACCGCACTCCCGCAAAGGCCTCTTTTAAGTTGCAGCCCAACACCCCTTCAAAACATCCCAATAACCCATCTAACTCCCCTCCATGCTCTCGGTCGTTCGATCACGATCGTGTGGGCGAAAACCGCACCTCATTTGGACACTCCTAGCTCCCTCTACCCCTATAAATAGATCCCTTCCCCGAAATTCCGGACGAAACCCTAGACGAACCCCTCTCCGCGCCGCCGGACACGTCCGGATCGGACCGGACGCGTCCGCCGCCG
>NC_057801.1:589804813-589813964 GCF_018294505.1 Triticum aestivum | reverse complement strand
TCAATATTTCTGCTGTTAAAATTGTTGCATGTTCCTCGCATCACATCTTCGCACCCGTAGCTCCGTTTCGTGCGTGTAATATGTAAAATTGTTCGTCTCGAAGAGCACATCATTTCATTCCATTGCAGCATTTACATTTGAGCTCATCCTGATGCCCGAAATGCTGTTGGAAGAGGGCTTCATAATGTTAGTTTCAGAATCTTATCAGCACGAGCTCTTTTGTCATTTTTGCCATGATTGATGTGTGCATCCTATGGACTTGGTCCCTAAATATGTTTTGAACTAGGCTATGTCTTATCTACAGAGGTGCTTACCATGTAATTTTGTGATCAATGTGGTGACTAGCACAGGCATGCAAACTAGGCTTCGTGTTAATGCTGATTTTAGTTCCTGTTCTGCTGTAATTTTCATGCCATGTAAACATGTTGCTACAGAGAGATCCATGCATAATTTGAGATACTTCAGTAAGGGTGTTTTGAAAACATTGTTTTTCTCTATCCATACATGGTCCTGGTTGCAATTATCGAGTAGTCTAGCATGTCATTTTCGTGCTCTACTTTTGCTTCAAAATGTTTCCTGGCAAATTGTTTACATGTTATTCAATTTGGCCGAGGTTGTTGTAGTTGGTCCGGATATGCTATGTTGTTGTTTCTTGCCATGATAGCTTCTATGACATGTCTTATTGATGGATGTATGCTTAGTTTATCATGAGGTGCTCTGTAGTGAGTGCATCGAGCTCACGAAGGTGCCTTCGTAATTATTTTAATGCCATGCTTTGTTTGCTGAAATCTGTTAACGAAACTTGTTATGTTTACGTGGGTGCCATCATATTTTCTGATCCTTTTTGGCTTATGGTCAGTAAGGGACTTTTGATCTATGCTTTGAGTAGATTCATGCCATGCCTTGCTTTGCTATTATAAGTTCCTGTAGCATGTTGATAACTTGTTCTGAACATTGCTTCATGATGTTGTTTATGCCATGTCCAACCTGATATTTTTATGCACTTTCTCCATGCTTGTTTGAACCTGTTATGATGTGATTTAGCCGTAGCTCAGTGTTCCTTTTTGTAAAGCATATCCTGTAGATGATCTCCATATGTTTTGTTTTTATGTTGGGGTGCTGTAGCATCGTGCTGTTAATCGCAGCTTTGTGCCATACTTGTCTTGCTTGCCATTTGCAAACCGTGCATCCGAATCCGGTGATCTTTATATCGATTTCAACCGAAATCATCTCATCTTTCCAGCGGCATACTTGGTTTGCCAAGTTGATGCCTTGTTCATCATCTTTCCTTCCGAAGCACGCATATGCATTGCATACCACATCCCGCATATCATGACATGTGTTGCATCATGTTGCTTGTGCATTGCACCGTGATTTATTGTGTTTCCTTGCTTGTGTTCTTGCTTTGGGTAGAGCCGGGAGACGAGTACGTGCACGAGGAACCTGTTGAGTATGCTAACGAGGATCCAGCCTTCGACAACTCTAAGAACCTTGCAGGCAAGATGACCATACATTCGAAATCATTTCTATCTTTGCTTGCTAGTATTCGCTCTTTCACTATATTAGCCCTGCCTGCCATTGTTTACCATGCCTACCTATTGCCATGACAAACCTCTAACCAACATGTCCTAGCAACCATTGATTGGCTATGTCACCGCTTTTGCTCAGCCCCTCTTATAGCATTGTTAGCTGCAGGTGAAGATGAAGGTTGTTCCAGGTCGGAACGTGGTTACTTTGGGATATCACAATATCTCCTATTTAAATTAACGCACCTTATATACTTGGTAAAGGGTGGAAGGCCTGGCCTTATGCCCGGTGACTTGTTCCACTCTTGCCGCCCTAGTTCCGTATACCGGTGTTATGTTCCTTGAGTTTGCGTTCCTTACACAGTTGGGTGATTTATGGGACCCCCTTAACAGTTCGTTTTGAATAAAACTCCTCCAGCAAGGCCCAACCTTGGTTTTACCATTTGCCACCTAAGCCCTTTCCCTTGGGTTTTCACGAGCCCAAGGGTCATCTTTATTTAACCCCCGGGCCAGTGCTCCTCCGAGTGTTGGTCCAAACTAGAGCACCGTGCGGGACCATTCCTTGGCAACTTGGATTCGTCGGTTCCTGTATGCTTCGCTTATCCGGTGTGCCGTGAGAACGAGATATGTGCAGCTCCTATCGGGATTTGTCGGCACTTTGGGCGGCTTTGCTGGTCTTGTTTTACCATTGTTGAAATGTTTTGCGAACCGGGATTCCGAGACTGATCGGGTCTTCCCGGGAGAAGGTCTATTCCTTCGTTGACCGTGAGAGCTTGTGATGGGCTGAGTTGGGACACCCCTGCAGGGTATATAATCTTTCGAAAGCCGTGCCCGCGATTATGAGGCAGATGGGAATTTGTTAATGTCCGGTTGTAGATAACTTGACACTTGACCTCTTTAAAATACATCAACTGTGTGTGTAGCCGTGATGGTCTCTTCTCGGCGGAGTCCGGGAAGTGAACACGGTTTGTGTTATGCTTGACGTAAGTAGTTTCAGGATCACTTCTTGATCACTTCTAGTTTCTCGACCGATGCGTTGCTTCTCTTCTCGCTCTCACTTGCGTATGTTAGCCACCATATATGCTTAGTGCTTGCTGCAGCTCCACCATATTACCCCTTTCCTACCTATGAGCTTAAATAGTCTTGATCTCGCGGGTGTGAGATTGCTGAGTCCTCGTGACTCACATATTCTACCAAAACAGATGCAGGTGCCGAGGATACTGGCGCAGATGGCGCAACTGAGCTGAAGTGGGAATTTGTTGAGGCCCTTGGTCGTTTCTATGTATCGTTTCCAGATGATCAGTAGAGGTGCCCAGTCGGGACGATCGGGGATCTAGCATTTGGGGTTGTCTTCTTTTCATTTGAACTTGACCGTAGCCGGTCTATGAGTGTATTTGATTGATGTATGATCTTAATTTATGTATTGTGTGAAGTGGTGATTGTAAGCCAACTCTCTTTATCCCATTCTTGTTCATTACATGGGATTGTGTGAAGATGACCCTTCTTGCGACAAAACCACCATGCGGTTATGCCTCTAAGTCGTGCTTCGACACGTGGGAGATATAGCCGCATCGTGGGTGTTACAAGTTGGTAATCAGAGCCATCCCCGACTTAGGAGCCCCTGCTTGATTGTTTGCTGACGATGTTGAGTCTAGAACAAAAATGTTTTGAGTCTTAGGATTATATATATCGGAGAGTAGGATTCTTTTTACTCCTCAGTCCCTTCGTCGCTCTAGTGAGGTCTCCTGACGTAGATGTTTTGACTATCCTCTTCTCAAGTTTCTCACTAAATTTTTTTTAGGATCACGCGGGTATCTTGGAATCGTTCCGATGGTTTTGTGACGAGAACATTGTTCTTGGTGCCTCCTGACATTTAGGGGTTGTGGCAGTGTCCCGGGGAGTTGAGCTCCGAGGTGTTGTCGTCACAATTTTATTGTTGCAATTCTGGAATACCTGAGATTTGCCGACATCGAAAATCTCTTTTATGCAGTTGTTGGTGAGATAACCCCGATAACCTAGTACTGGGGCGAGCTCGGGAGTATTGCCATAACTCGTATAACGGATGCTTTTCGAAGGTTGAGGTACACGATTTCCGAAGGTTTCTTGGTTATGTGTTGACGGATGGATACAGCTGGATGTAGGGATTGTTAGTTTGGGTGAGATATTGTGCTTCCCCTGTATCCCCAACACCAGATTGCATAACCAGAAAGTTTCGGGAGTTTATAGGTGGGTTTCAAGTAGCTCTAGCATTTCTTCCCGCAGATATTTGGTTTGTGATTGGGTAATCCTTACCACTTATTTGTTCTAGTTGTACCTTGTTTATTTCATTCATCAATATCTATTCAAGTGGCTTCTTACCTTAATGGACGTGTGATGTTTACTTTGGAATTCATTCGTTCATCTTTGTTCGAATGTTTATTGTGAAGACTATATGTTGCAATTTCTATCCGTTGATTCAACTTGTCTATCTGTTTATCAAGATGCTAACGGATGTCACCCTCTTCAGGATGGCTCCGCCAACGCGTCAGAATCCGGATCGCAATGATGGGAGTCAGGTGAACCCTCCACCTGCACCTCCGCCTTCGGAGGCATGGCAAGCTTTGATGGCAGCCTCTAACGCCCATGCTCAGATGATGATCCAGCTCATGCAAGAGCGCAACCAAGGGAACCAATGTCAAGGGTAGTTCAATCATTAGCCTGAGTTTCCAACCCTCAACAAATTCCTTGCAAATCAGCCAAAGTCTTTCAGCTATTGTGTCGAGGCCACAGACGCCGATGATTGGCTCGTGGATATCAACAAGCATTTTGAATGCAGCAATGTCAGGCCTGAGGACTATGTCAAGTTCGCTTCTTTTCAGCTCAAGGATCAGGCAGCTAATTGGTTCCAGCAATACAAGGATTCCAGAGGTGGTCGAGTGATTACTTGGACTGATTTCTGTCGGGACTTTAAAGCTCACCATATTCCTACCAGTGTTGTCGAGAGCAAGCGAGAGGAATTCCGCAATCTCAAGCAAGGCAACATGTCAGTGTATGAATACAACAAGCAGTTTCAGAAACTTGCTCGCTTTGCTAAGCAAGATGTTCCAGATGAGAAAAGTATGATCTATCAGTTCAGAGGTGGCCTTAGAGAGGATCTGCAGTTAGCTCTTGTTCTTATTGAGCCTACTCAGTTTGATCAATTCTACAATATGGCACTCAAGCAAGAAGGTGCTCAGCTCAAGTGTGAGGCTTCTAAGAAGAGAATCAGAGATGCAGTGCAATCTTCTTCTTCCTCACAAGTGGCAGCTAAGCAGCAGAAGTTTTATCTTCCTCCTCCTCCGTTTCGTCAACCTTACCATCAGAAGAACTCAGGTGGCTGTGGATCTTCCCACCCACCCAACCCAAGCTATCAGAACAAGTCTCAGCCTCAAGCTCCAAGGTCAAGTGCTCCTTATCACCGTCCGCTCTCAGAAGTGACTTGCAACAAGTGCCAGCAGAAAGGCCACTACGCAAACAAATGCTTGAATCAAAGACGCCTTCCTCCTCCTCCTCCTATGAGATCTTCAAGCAATGCAGTGGTCAAGCATAATCCAAAGTCTGCAAAGGTGAACATGTTGAATGCAGCTCAGGCAGAGGATTCTTCAGATGTGATCATCGGTAATCTTCCTGTTAATGATATTCCTGCAAAAGTCTTATTCGATACTGGTGCATCGCATTGTTTCATGTCAAGATCGTTCTTTGCTAAGAATGATTTTACTTGGTCTTACCTGGATAAACCTTTGGGCGTTGTTTCTCCGGGGAAGTCAATGAGGGCCAACTCAGTAGTTCATGATGTCTCTATCAAGATGGGCGACTATAAATTTCTGTCTTCTCCAGTTGTTCTTGGCGATTCTGATATTGATCTTATACTTGGGATGGACTGGCTTTCTAAGCACAAGGCTCAACTTGATTGTGCTGCCAGGCAAATTCAATTGACACACCCTTCTGAGGATGTTATCATCTATGCCACTCGTGATGAAACCATTCGGTTGTTTTCTCTCAATGAGAAGGGCGAATTGGATGCTATTTCTCAGATTCTAGTCGTTTGTGAGTACCAAGATGTCTTTCCAGAAGAGCTTCCGGGT
The DNA here is from genome assembly GCF_018294505.1 of Triticum aestivum. Classification (NCBI taxonomy): domain Eukaryota; kingdom Viridiplantae; phylum Streptophyta; class Magnoliopsida; order Poales; family Poaceae; genus Triticum; species Triticum aestivum. Next base: position 589,808,335 of record NC_057801.1, on the reverse strand, counting down.
ATGCCTCCTCATCGGCCAGTTGAGTTCGTTATTGATCTTGAGCCTGGAACGGAACCCGTTTGCAAGCGTCCATACAAGCTTGGACCCAAGGAACTGAAGGAATTGAAGAAGCAGCTCGATGAACAAGAGCGTCTGGGTTTGATCAGACCGAGTTCTTCCCCATGGGGTTGTGGAGTTCTTTTTGTCCAGAAGAAGGATGGCACGGACTGACTTTGCGTCGATTACCGTCCATTGAACAAGAAGACAATCAAGAACAATTATCCACTTCCCAACATCAACGAGCTTTTCGAGAAACTCAAAGGGGCTAAAGTCTTCTCCAAGCTTGACCTTCGTATGGGTTATCATCAGATTCGCATTCGTGAAGAGGATATTCCCAAGACAGCATTCAGAACAAGCTATGGTTCTTATGAATATACTGTCATGTCTTTCGGCCTTGTCAATGCTCCTCCAACGTTCTCTCGCATGATGAACTTTATCTTCAACCCCTACACCAATGAATTTGTTCTGGTGTATCTCGATGATATTTTGGTCTTCTCCAAGAATAAGAAGGATCGTGCCAAACATTTGCGATTGGTGCTCGACAAGCTCAGAGAGCATAAATTCTATGCGAAGTTTTCCAAATGTGAGTTTTGGCTTGATGAAGTTCTATATCTTGGTCATATCATCTCCGCCAAGGGAATTGCTGTTAATCCGGCGAAGGTTTCTGCAGTTGTGAATTGGGAACCTCCTCAGAATGTCAAGCAGCTCCGCAGTTTTCTCGGTCTTGCAAGCTATTGCCGAAGATTCGTTGAGAACTTCTCTAAGATTGCAAAGCCTCTTTCCAACCTCCTCCAGAAGCATGTCAAGTATGTCTGGACGCCTGAGTGTGACGTCGCTTTCAACACCCTCAAAGAGAAGCTATTCACAGCTCCTGTTTTGACTCCTCCTGACGAATCCAAGCCATTCGAAGTTTTCTGTGATGCTTCACTTCAAGGTCTCGGTGCTGTGTTGATGCAAGAGAAGAAAGTTGTGGCCTATACCTCTCATCAGTTGAAGCCCAACGAAAAGAACTACCCCACTCATGATCTTGAGTGGTGGCAGTTGTCCATGCATTGATAACATGGAGACATCTCTTATTGGGAAGGCAAGTGGACATTTTCACCGATCACAAGAGCCTCAAGTATATCTTCACTCAACCCAACCTTAACCTCAGGCAAACCCGATGGGTCGAAATGATTCAGGAGTACAATCCGAGTATCGAATATACTCCTGGCAAGGCGAATGTGATTGCAGATGCTTTGAGCAGAAAGGCCTATTGCAACAGTCTAATTCTCAAGCCGTTTCAACCGAATCTCCGTGAAGCCTTCCGCAAGATGAATCTTCAAGTTGTTCCTCAAGGCTTTCTTGCCAACCTCATAGTCTCTACTACTTTGGAAGATCAAATTCGTGAGGCACAACTCCTGGATACCATGGTGGAGAAGGTGAAACGTGGTATTGACAAGGGAATTCCCAAGTACAAGTGCTATCGCTTGGATGACAAAGATACTCTTTTCTTCGAGGATCGAATTGTGGTTCCAAATGGTGATATGAGAAAAGTCATCATGAATGAGGCACACAATTCCCTCCTATCCATTCATCCTGGAAGTACGAAGATGTACCATGACCTCAAGCAGTCATATTGGTGGACTCGAATGAAGCGAGAGATTGCTCAATTCGTGAATGAATGTGATGTCTGCAGAAGAGTGAAAGCAGAACACCAACGACCAGCTGGTCTCCTCCAACCTCTTGCTATTCCGGAATGGAAGTTTGATCATATCGAGATGGACTTCGTGACTGGTTTTCCTAAGTCCAAGCGTGGAAATGATGCTATCTTCGTTGTCATTGACAAGCTTACCAAAGTGGCTTATTTTCTTCCTATCAAAGAATCTATCACAGCAGCTCAGCTGGCAGAGCTATACACCTCCAGAATTGTCTCCTTGCACGGCATTCCACAATTGATATCTTCAGATCGTGGAAGCATCTTCACTTCCAAGTTCTGGGACTCTTTTCAGACGGCCATGGGTTCCAACATTCGTTTCAGCACAGCTTTCCATCCTCAAACAAGTGGCCAAGTCGAGCGAGTCAATCAAATCCTTGAAGATATGCTCAGGGCTTGTGTCATCTCTTTCGGTATGAAGTGGGAAGATTGTCTTCCATATGCCGAGTTCTCCTACAACAATAGCTTCCATGCGAGTTCGGGCAAGGCCCCATTCGAAATTCTCTATGGCAGAAAGTGCCGTACTCCTCTCAACTAGTCTGAGACAGGTGAACGCCAACTTCTTGGCAATGACTTGATCACAGAAGCTGAAGAAATGTGCAAAGTCATTCGTGAGAACCTCAAAGCCGCGCAATCACGACAGAAGAGTTACTATGATAGCAAGCACCGTGACTTGGCTTTTGAAATCGGAGACCATGTCTACCTCCGCGTCTCTCCAATGGAAGGCACTCGTCGCTTCGGTATCAAAGGGAAGCTTGCCCCTAGATACGTGGGTCCTTTCAAGATCATTGGCAAAAGAGGCGACCTCGCCTATCAACTTGAGCTTCCATCCAACTTTGCAAACGTGCACAATGTGTTTCACGTGTCACAGCTTCGCAAGGGCTTCAAGACTCCTGAGCGCACTATCAACTTCAAAGAGATCGACCTCCAAGAAGATCTCTCTTATCATGAGCATCCCGTTGCTATTCTTGAAGAAACCGAGCGCAAGACTCGCAACAAGTCAATCAAATTCCTAAAAGTGAAGTGGTCACACCATTCCGACCGAGAAGCCACCTGGGAGCGCGAGGATCACCTCCGTTACGAATATCCGGAGTTCTTTCAGTCCTAGAGCTCGGGACGAGGTCCTCTTGTAGTGGTGGAGTGTTGTAACACCCCGGATGTAACTTTCCATATTTGTATCTCCAACTCTTGCCATTTTCGGCGATGTGATATGATATTCCCTCCGTGGTTGGGTTTTGTCTTTTATTTTTCATTTTATTCATGTCATGCATCTCATATCATGTCATCATGTGCATCTCATTTGCATACGTGTTCGTCTCATGCATCCGAGCATTTCCCCGTTGTCCGTTTTGCAATCCGACACCCCCACATGCACCGGCGCACCCCCTCTTGTCCCTTTTCGTGTGCGGGTGTTGAACGTTTTCGGAATGGACCGAGCCTTGCCAAGTGGCCCTGGTATAGCACCGGTAGACCACCTGTCAAGTTTCGGGTCATTTGGAGCTCGTTTGATACTCCAACGGTTAACCGCACTCCCGCAAAGGCCTCTTTTAAGTTGCAGCCCAACACCCCTTCAAAACATCCCAATAACCCATCTAACTCCCCTCCATGCTCTCGGTCGTTCGATCACGATCGTGTGGGCGAAAACCGCACCTCATTTGGACACTCCTAGCTCCCTCTACCCCTATAAATAGATCCCTTCCCCGAAATTCCGGACGAAACCCTAGACGAACCCCTCTCCGCGCCGCCGGACACGTCCGGATCAGACCGGACGCATCCGTCGCCGCGCC